>NC_043967.1:54005503-54297773 GCF_902148855.1 Sphaeramia orbicularis | reverse complement strand
GAGGAGGAAGAGGAGGAGGAGGAGGAGGAAGAGGAAGAGGAGGAGGAGGAAGAAGACAAAGAAGAGGAGGAGAAGGAGGAAGAGGAGGAGGAAGAAGAAGAGGAGGAGGAGAAAGAGGAGGTGGAGCAGTAGAATGTGTCGTCAGTTTCAGAGGTGGAGCACAGATGTGTGCATGGATAGAGTGGAAGTGAAGGAGGAAAAAGGAGGAGGAAAAAAAACATAACTAACTGAAACTGTATTGTGTGTTTACAAAAGTAACTAAAACGTTTAGAAATTATGGATAAAATTCCCTTAGTTTTTGTCAATGTTGGACTGATATGAAATTGATTTATTTTGCTCTAGCAGTTTTCTGTGCTGGCACCATCTGATATTTAAGGCTCCGTTACTTGTGGTTTCCAGTCGTCTTCTGGTCCCCACTCTACCTGGAAACATGCAGACTAAAGCAGCAGAGTCCTGTCTGGGATTTATGTGAATACGACCACAGAGAAGAAGAGAAAAGAGACGACTGAACTAAAACTAAACTACAACTAAACTAAAACTAATACTAAAACTAATACTAAAACTGAACTAAAGCATTTAGAAAAAAAAGTAATAACTAATAAAAACTAGCAAACCTGCTCTAAAAATGAATTAAAACGAACTGAATTAGAAAAAAAAATTCTAAACTAAATAAAACTAAACTACAATGAAAAATCCAAAACTATTAGAACCTTCACTGTAAAAATAAATAAATAAATAAAATCTGTAATTTAACAGAATTTTCACTGTTTATTTCACAGATTCTTCCTGTATTTTTAAGAAACAGGAAAATATCAACGAAATGACAAAAACAGACTGATTTTACATGTCAAATGGAAAATAACGTAACCATACAGTTTCCATTTTTTCAAAGAATTTTTTTTTTCTTTTTTCACAGAAAAATACAGTTAAAATACATTTGCAAATGTATCATAATTTCACAAATATTTCTTTTCTATTTATGAGATTAAACTGTTCATTTAAAGTTTAACACTGTAAAAAAAAATAAAAATAAAACAAGATAAAATTACTGACAATTAACGGTAACAGAAGTATTTGTTCTGTCAGTTGAACCAGACTTGTTTGTTCATTGACAAATATCTTGTGTAATTACAGGAGGTTTCACAACAAAAATGTTGAATAAATGTATTTTTGTGAATGTCTAACATGTATAAGCACTGATAAACTGTCCAAATACAGTTTTTATCAGTGGATTGGACAGTCTGAGTGAAAATTATTTATTTATATATATATTTATAGGTAATTTGATTGTTTTAATACATGTAAATATTCTTTATTAAACATTAAAAAGTAAAAAAAAAAGTCAAAAAAAAAGTTTAAAAAAAGTCAAAAAAAAAAAAAAAAGCAAAATCTCATGTAAAGTTAGGGCAAAAAACTGTATTTTAATTATGGAAAATTACCGTATATTTTTGGGATGGTTATTTTCTGTTATTTTACAGTATTTTTTTGGCGCCCCTGCTGCCGGAATATTACTGTTTTTTATGGGATTTTTTTGTTTGTTTGTTTGTTTGTTTTTTTACAGTGTTGGGCCGAACCGAAGCCTTTGGTGGTCCCGTTCTGGTCCGGGGTCCGTATGTTTGACCCCTGTGCACTGGACTAAAAGCACTAACGCTCCAAACCTCCTCTCCGTCACTGATGCTACGTCTGTTTCAGTAACTTTTATGGTTTAGATTCTGCTGTTTGTCTTTTCCTGATGCAATCTGTGCGAGGCGTCTGAAAAGCAGATGATAGGATGGATCATGAGTCCGTCCACCATAAGCCCCTCCCACCATCCCTGTTCATAAAGAAAACCGTACGGCGAACGTTCAGACGCACGTGTTGAAGTTCAGCACATCTGGACTGTTGTGACCCATCCACGCTGTTTTCACTTCATCTGGAACACAGCGCGGTAAACCTGTTTTTTTTTTTTTTTTTATGAGTCAACCCATACCGACTGTACGTACTGCAATACCCATGAGGCTCAGCTGCTGTTGCCATGGAGACGGAGTCTGTACATGCCTCCTCATAAACAGCACAGATTACACTTTGTACAAACACAGAAGGTGAGGCTCAGACTGGACGCCAGCGGCTGAAATGCACCCTGGGAGTCGTACTGTGACGCTGTCGTTCATGTGGTGGTTTTCAGAGTCGGAGGAACCACGACTGCTGAAGCCTTTAACCCCTGACGTGTTCTGAGTGGACGGTGCACTTGAAATATTCATGAACATTCAACCGTTTGCTTTCAACTCGTACCGATAGAATAGACCTTGTTCTTTCCACAGACATCTGAGCATGCTCAGTTCACCCCCCACTGCCTGTGGAATATGGGGGGGGGGTCAAACACAGACCAGTGAGTGAGACCCACTCACTATAAAAACAGACGCTATGTTCTGTTTTAAAACTGTTTTCCTTGTAGTTTTTTTCCTGTTGTTTCCAGTGTTGCAGTGATTTTCCTTTTTTTTTTTTTTTACAGTGTTTTACTGAGTTTTATCCATGTACCCGCTGTATGGAGTTAAACAGGTACCAAAAATCAGATGGACAGATTTAGAAAAAAAAAAAAAAAAGTCAAAACTACTGGGACCAAATTCAAATACTTGTTGTTGTTTTTTTCTTCATTTTAGTACTTTTTTTTTTTTTTGCATTTTTAAAAAAATGTTATTTAGTAAATATTTTATTTGTTTTTGTAAATAAAATGTTTTATTTTATTAGTTTTTGTTAATTTAAAAAAAAATGTTCTTAATTATTTTTCAGTTTGTTGCTTGTTAATCTGTTTTGTTGTTGTTTACATTTCCATTAATTTTTTTCTCTATTTTGTGTTATATGAAACATTTTAGCAATTTTTGTTCAAATATATTTTGTTTATTTTTTTACTTTTTTTTTTCTTGTATTATTTTTTCTTAAATTTTGTTCATGTTACTTCATTTTGTTTTATTATTCATTTTTGTTCATTTTATTGATCACTTTGGCTGTTTTTGTTCATTTTGTTGCTGGTTTTATACTTTGTACTTTACAGTGTAACTGCTGTATGGAGTTAAACAGGTGTCAAAAAGCAACTGGACTGATTTAGAAAAAAAGAGTCAAAACATAAACTACTGGGCCCAAATTCAAATCCTTTTGTTGTTCGGTGTGTTCCAGTCCACAGCTGACGTTCAACGTCCTAAATCTGCTTTATTTAGTCCAAACCTGTCAAACTTCACTTCCTCTCTTTGTCTTTTTCTGTTCTTCCACCTGTTTTGACTCTAAAACACACAGTGAAACAAAAACCACTGAAGAAAAGGAACACAAACACATACAGCAGCTTTAATGAACCTGAAACAGACCATAATTTTACTGAAATAATGTCCCAGAGGTTAACCCACTCATGCATGAATTATGAAAAAAAGCATCTTGTTTTTTTTGTTTTGTTTTGTTTTGATTGAGTTTATGACTCAAAATTAGCCTAAAGTTGAAACCCATGTTGATTTTTTTTTTTTTTAATATTTATTTATTCATGGTCATCACATATGACCCATTTGGACATTCAGAGGAACCGTAGTTACCGTGGAAACACCGTTATCTTCTCCAACACTCATTCCCCAGTCAAACCCATGGAGCTGGATCAGTGACAGTGGATGGACACACTGGGGTTATGTTCAGTTATGGATAGATTTTACTACAAAAGTCACTTTTTCTTCAGTTTTTTCTGTTTCTGATTGAAAAACCCTCAACTTTAATCTGAGCTTTAATGAACATCTACATGATTAGTGAATTAAATACAGGAAAATACCTGATTGTCACTGAAAAAATGTTAAATAAAGAAGATATGAACCCTTTCATGCACAGTGGTCACTCCAGTGGTCACTCCAGTGGTCACTCCAGTGGACAGTTCTTCTCCAGCTGTTCTCTTGTATATTGGTGGATTTTGTTATCTTAGTTTCATATCAGCCAACACAATACACAATACACTGACATTAATAACATTACTGCAACACGGCTGTTCTTCATAAACCAAATCTAACATGTTTGAGTGGAAATCAATTCCTTGTTATCGTTATTAGACTGTAATTAACAACAAAAGGGTTTTTTTTTTTTTTTTTTTGGCATATTATCTCCATGAAGTGACTAGTATTGCAGTTCACTACAGAAAAAAAGTTAAGGATATCTCTTTTGTTTTTTTCGTCTTTTTTTTTGTCAGTTTTTCCATTTGTAAATAAAACTGTGTCTGGTCATTAAAAAATTGTGTTTCAATTCAATTCACACACAAAAAAAGTAAAAGGCATTGTGTAAAAAATCCCAACTGAAAAAAATAGCCCCAAAAATTTTAAATATCCATAACTTTTTGTTTGTAGTGTATGTTCGAATGTGAAGAAAACATCAAATTAGCAGCATTCAATGTTTTTATTTCATAGTTTTCACACAGTACAGGGTGGGGAAGCAAAATGTACAATATTTTGAGGCAGGGATTGAAAGACAGTGTATGACCAATTAGTTTATTGAAAGTCATGAGAATTTATTTGCCACAAGAAAATGTCCATAATAGAAAATGTTTTTATTCTATGTGTCCTCCTTCTTTCTCAATAACTGCCTTCACACGCTTCCTGAAACTTGCGCAAGTGTTCCTCAAATATTGGGGTGACAACTTCTCCCATTCTTCTTTAATAGTATCTTTAAGAAAGTCCACATTGTTGTGTGATGTTCTATTGGTGCATGTTCTAAAACCCCCAAACAGCAGAATCCAGAGGGTTTAGATCTGGGCTAGAAGGCGGACATAAAAAAAAAAAAAAATTGCTAAAGTTGGATTTGTTGCTGTTGTCAACAAGTGTTTTGGTGTTCTTGTGTAAGATTTTAACTTCAAATCCTATTTTACTGCATTTCTAACGCTCTTGTTGTCTACCTCAAGTTCAATTGCCATTTTTCTCATGGATTTGGTTGGATCCTTTAGGATTTTGGATTTGAGAGCTTTAATAAAAGCTTTGGTCCGTTTTTTGTTGCTTCCTCCACTTCCAGACTTTCTGGTAATAGTTTTGCTCATAGTCATTCTCTTCTTTCCATTCTAAACAGTCTTTATGGACACTCCAACTATTTTTGAAATCTCCTTTGGTGTGACGAGTGCATTCAGCAAATCACACACTCTTTGACGTTTGCTTTCCTGATTACTCATATGGGCAAAAGTTTGTGAAAAGGTATGGATAATAGTGTTAGGTATGATTATGACATCAGTATATGTTTGGTTTCAAAACAACTGACGTAGTGCCTGCTGAGAAAAAACAACTAAATGTTCATTGTACATTTTGCTTCCCCACCTTGTATGTCAGTAAATACATGTTTCATTGCTTTAAAAATTAAACACACATTTTTTCAACTCCATGAAAAGTAGCTTCATAAAAAGAAAAAAATAATCTTATTGTTTTTTAAATGCCTAAAGAGGAATAAAGAAAAAAAAATCGTGATTAACATTCTCATAATTCGTGCATGAAAGGGTTGAAATAAATGGTGATAAATCACTTCAGAAATGTTAAATATGGAGAAAAGTCCATGTGGGAACTGACACTAAAGTCACACTGGGTCTTTATGGGTTCAACCATGTGTCTGTAAATATGGACGTCATGCATGAAGGAGTTAAAGGGTTAATAAAAATGTTGTAAGTTTTCCTGTCCAAACCAACAGGATTCCACCTCTGGCTTCATTTCCAGTGGATTTACCAAACAGCGGACGTTGTGTTGAATGAATCTCTTACATAATTGTGCGTTGATGGGGCTGGAGTGGAGCTAATCTGGGTTCTGCTTCTATTGAATGGAGAGCACGCGCTGCAGTGTCAAAGGCTGACCTTCAGCAAACAATCCAGACGCACACAGGCCTGTGTTTAATGCACAGACACAGATGGAGCTGTGGGGACCAGAAGAAAGACGACACGAGCCGAGGACACACAAAACATACCGCTCCATTGTCCCCCGACGAAAAAAAACAAAACAACACAGAGCCAACATGAAAACGCAGCCGAGACGCCGAACAAACAAGCAAAGACGGCTCCGAGTCAGAGGGGTTTAAAAAAAAGAAAAAATACAGAAAAGCTTTTCACAAATGACTGCAGATAGAAGACACAAATAACAATGAAGACGTCTGCTTTGAAAAATCCTGCGATCTGCCTGCGTTTAATCCAATCTGAGAACGAACGGCTCCGCTCAGCAGGACGCTCATTAGTACTGCTGCTGCGATCAATACTGTTCAGAACAACACATGTTCAGTTTGGTGATTCTTTTGTTCAGTTCGATTATTTTGTTATTTTTGTTGATTCATTTGTACATTTTCTTCATTATTTTGTTCATTTTGTTGACTATTTTGTTCATTTTTTTAATTAATTTTTATCCAACTTATTGATTATTTTGTTGTTTTTGTGGATTAATTTGTTCATTTTCTTGATTATTTTGTTCATTTTGTTGACTATTTTGTTCATTTTGTTGACTATTTTGTTCTTTTTGGGGGGGGTTTTATTCATTTTTATCCAAATTGTTGATTACTTTGTTAATTTTGTTGATTATTTTTTTCATTTTGTGATGAATTTGTTCATTTTGTTGATTATTTTGTTCATTTAGTTCCATTTTGTTGATTTTGTTGATTATTTTATTCAATTTTATCCAATTTGTTGATTATTATATTCATTCTTTTGATTATTTTGTTCATTGTTATCCAATTGGTTAATCATTTTGTTCATTTTGTTGATTATTTTATTCATTTTGTGATTAATTTGTTCATTTTGTTGATTATTTTATTCATTTTGTGATTAATTTGTTCATTTTGTTGATTATTTTGTTTTTTTTATCCAATTTGTTGATTAGTTTGTTCATTTTGTTGATTGTTTTGTTCATTTTGTGATTAATTTGTTTTGTTTAGATTTTTTTGATGATTTTCTTCATTTTTGTTCAATTTGATGATTTTTTTTTTTTAAGCAACACCATTAACAAAACCAGCCAAAGTAATGAATAAAATTACCAAGAATGAATAACATATCAACAAAACAATAAGTGAAATTAACAGAATGAGCCATAAACTGAACTAAAGTGAAGAAAAAAAATTACAAAATAAATACAAATTTGAAACATTGACGCACCAGTAAAATCCATGTAATTTGATAAATGTCAGTGAATGGAGAGACTGGGTTTTTGTTCAGTTCATTCTTTAAAATGTCAGTTTTTCTTCAGTTTTCGCTGTTTTAATATAATAACCTTTAATTTTGCATTGGGTTTTATGAACATCTGTATGATCAGTGAACTAAATATAAGAAAATACCTGATTTTCACTGAAAAATACAAAATGCTGAGGATAATATCACAGATGGGGATAAATCTATTAAGAGTCGTACGAATTAGAGAAAAAAATCCTTTGGAAGTCGACACAAAAGCAGTTCTGGGTCTTTAAGGGTTAAACATCTCCAGTGGGTGTCGTCATAAATCCACTAATTAGTCTGAGGCGTGAATCTAATCCAAATAAAACACAACATGTGAAACAGAACTGTGAACAAAATGAACAACAGTATGAGAGAACACGCAGCAGGTTTGAGCTAAGTACATGATAAAGTAGAACGAGTGTCTGCAAATGAGACGCTCTGATTCCAGGACTGTTGTGGCTTTTCACGCTCGTTCGAACCTGATTAGAATCAGTCCCAGACTACAGCGCAGCCGGACAGGCCCGCGAATTCATTACTGGTGTTATTTCCTCCATAGACTGTTGACCTTCAGGAGGGCGGAGTCACATCTGAGTTTCCCTGAGAACACGCATGTGCACACGGCAGCAGCTTCAGGTCGGAAAAGACCCAGAACCAGCAGATCCAGGATCAGTGTTAACCCACACAGACCCAGAACCAGCAGATCCAGGACCAGTGTTAACCCACACAGACCCAGAACCAGCAGATCCAGGATCAGTGTTAACCCACACAGACCCAGAACCAGCAGATCCAGGACCAGTGTTAACCCACACAGACCCAGAACCAGCAGATCCAGGACCAGTGTTAACCCACACAGACCCAGAACCAGCAGATCCAGGACCAGTGTTAACCCACACAGACCCAGAACCAGCAGATCCAGGACCAGTGTTAACCCACACAGACCCAGAACCAGCAGATCCAGGACCAGTGTTAACCCACACAGACCCAGAACCAGCAGATCCAGGATCAGTGTTAACCCACACAGACCCAGAACCAGCAGATCCAGGATCAGATCTGCTTATCCTTTGTTGATTATTTTGTTCATTTTGTTGATTTTTTGTTCATTTTTATCCAACTTGTTGATTATTTTGTTCTTCTTGTTGATTAATTGGTTCCTTTTTTGACTATTTTGTTCAATTTGTTGATTATTTTGTTCATTTTGATTATTTTGTTTGTTTTGTTGATTATTTGTTTATTTTTTTCCAATTTGTTGATTAATTTGTACATTTTGTTGATTATTTTGTTTGTTTTGTCAATTATGTTTGTTCATTTTATTGATTTTTTTGTTCATTTTTATCCAACTTGTTGATTGTTTTTTGTTTTTATTGATTAATTTGTGCAAGTTGTTGATTATTTTGTTCTTTTTGTTGATTATTTGTTAATTTTTTCCAATTTGTTGATTAATTTGTACATTTTGTTGATTATTTTGTTCATTTTGTTGTTTTGTTGATTATTTTGTTGGTTATTTTGTTCATTTTGTTGATTATGTTTGTTCATTTTGTTGATTTTTTGTTCATTTTTATCCAATTTGGTAGCCACGGAGCCTCTGAACGTCCAAATCTGGTCATATCTGATGGCCATGAAAAGATGAAGAACTGTATTTTACACCAGTTATTGACATGTATTGATAGGATTAGTGGGTTGACAGGTCTTACACAGTTTGGATCAGTAGATGTTTGGGGTCACCAGTGGAGGTTTGGGTCTTTATGGGTTAAAACCAGAGTGTAGCGCATGAAGGAATGAATAAAAGCACAACAGAATGGAATACCAAGTGCACACATGCAGACAGGAAATGAGGAGGAGGATGAGAAGAGGAAGAGCAGAAGGTTTATCTCCAGCGGGTCCGTTCACACCTACGAGCGTCTCCAGAGTGACTGGAGCTGCTCTACAGTTTAACACCAACACAAACTAAAGACAACACTCTGTGGGTTTACTCTGCAGAGGCTGCCAGCCGTTTACTGCAGGAAAACTGACCATCAAACGCACGCTCACAACAGGAAAAGGAAAAAGGGGGAATGGTCAGGATGTTTTTCCAGACTTTGGGAAATGAACAGAAAAGTCAATGCGGTTGCTCCCAGAAGTGATGGAAACATGTTTGTGTGTTCGTCCTCTAATTAGCGCTGCCTGTAAATATTTCATGTCTGACTGCAGAGCGGCGGAGGATGCTAACACCACCTGCTAACTGCTAACTCCAGATCAGAGCCAGTCGGTTTACTCGCCAAAGCTCCGCCCATGTTTTGTCTCTGCACGCGTTTGTTTCAACTCCTATTTTAACGACCAGAAACTGAGGATCCAAATACGACCACACTAAAAAAAAATCTGTAATTTAACAGAATTTTCACTGTTCATTTTAGAGAATTTTCTAGTATTTTTAAGATCCCCCCCCCGCTCTGACAAGGATAGACTGCTTATCCCCCTCCCCGGCTCTGACCCCCCACCCCAGCGAAAATCACAGACCACTACCACGCGCTCTGACGAGGATGGACCGCTAACCCCCACCCCCCCAAAAAATCACGCCCCTCCCCCTTATGAAGTATTCACCCCCACACACACACCCCTGTCCGTGCACTTCCTGTCTCCATCACAGTTTCATTCTGCAGACAGGCCTGGGTGTTAATAGTGTAGGGGAGACTGGGGACAGTTGTAACACGGGTCAGTTGTAACTCTTGCAGTTGCTCCAATCAGGAACAACTTAGGACTCACCTGATTCACTCTGCACATGCTCAGTTTAGTCCTTAGTCCACATAAGAAGTTGTAGTGCCGTGAGGTGACACATCCAAATTTGTGAGTGAAAACAGAATTGTGTGCTCAGTCAGATTTTTAGCTGTAATTATTTTTGTGATTGCAGAGTTTGCATTTGAAAGTTATGTAAATTATATTTGGGAGATAAACACAGATTTATGCAACTGTTTCTCCACCTGTCCACAATTATCTAATATAAGATTATTATATCCTGTGTAGATCAGTGTTCTCATTTCATATATCGGCCCATATGTCGGTTATCGGCTAATATCGGATATCAGCCGATATACTGGATATCGGCTTTTTTTAGCCCCCAATATCGGTAACGGCATCGGCCCCAGAAATCCCATATTGGTCAGGCTCTAGTTATAATAACGTATAAATAATAACAACTTGAAAATTTTCTCTGTGTAAATGTAAACATTTTTATGTCGTTTTACTGTATTTATACTTAAACAAACTATCATTTTGTCATAAAAAAAGAATAACCTGAACAAGTATGAACCTGAAATGTCTTAAGAAGTGCAATTTTACCAATATTCTCTCTGTTATTACATGTTTTGTGTATTTGTAGATCCACTGTGATCTGTAAGTTATAATGTACATGTGTAAATGATAAACTGAAGCATAAAACTGTTAAAACTGCAGTTATTTTTCTTAAGAAATTTCAGTTTGTTTCTGTTATTCACATTGTTTTAAAGTATATTTTGTAGATATAAACATTTTTATAATGTAAATTTACTTTTTTCATTCTATAACATGTAGAAAAGTTTAGAGTTGGCATTGTCTGTATATTATTATGTTATTATTTCACTGGTCCGGCCCACTTCAGATAAAATGGGGCTAAATGTGGAACTGAACTAAAATGAGTTTGACATCCCTGCTTTAGCCCATTACAAGGAAAGGCAGATTTTAATATTTGAAAAAAAATTCATAAAAACTAAATATGTCAGAACTGAACAAACTTTGTAGACATTGTCCCAAAGAAGCTCCACATAAAATCTGACATGAATGGGACCAGTGGTTTCTAAAAACTCACATCTTTGCCAGAATTTGATCATTTCATCTTCATCAAAAGGGATAAAAACTAATCGGTGGAATCAATCAGGTGGAGCGTTTGTGATGTGCAGATTCTGCTCTGTTCTGGTCGGAGGCATCCATCATGCGGCGCCTTAACTTCCCTTCATTGGTCTTAAAGTCGGGCTGTTTGTCATCCGCTGGCTCCGGCCGTCAACTCGCTCAATTAGCGCCTCATTACAGCAGACTCTTCTGTTCTGCAGGTGCGACAATGAAAAGCTATTGGACTTTTCTGCCTGGCTGCGACATCCTCCACTCCTTCCATCACTCTTCATTTTCTCCTCTGTGTCTTCGCCGCTCGTCCATCCGTCTTCATTTACCTCCTCAGACAGAAGGAGGAAGAGGAGGACGGCGTTTGCTGATGAGCAGACTTGGTTTTCTCTCTCTCTTTGGCGTACAAACTCAGCTGGAGGTCCGCTCCTCCTTCCATCTTTGTGCTCTCCAGCTGACACCTCCATTCACAGCTCAAGTTGTGGCTTCTGTGTCCATTTGTCTTCGTCCTGTTCAGTTTGTTGCTTATTTGTCTCACGTGCTGCAGCTTAACCCTTTATCGGGCAAGTGACTATTTTTAGTCATTTCCGCACACGTTATGAGACAGTGACAGTAACAGTTCCAGTGAGGACAGTGAGTCAACTTTCTAACTAGTAGGGCTGTTGGAAAATATCGGTTCTGCAATACATCGCGATATTTCATTTCACAATACTGTATCGATATTAAAAAGTTCTGTATGGATATTTTTAGGTGTTTATTCAAATGCAGATATGGTGGAGGTTCATTTTGGTTTTTTGGTTTGTCTTTGTTGTTTATATGTTATTAATTATTATTCAACACAGTTTTATTAAATAATGTTAGTTCCTTTGTTGGGATTGAACAAAAATAATGCGAATAATAATATGAACATCTGAACAGGATCAGCTCAAAGTGCTGTGTATTTTTACATGATTTCACGATATCACGTTGCTTTTCAGACTTTTCAATATCAACAATGTCAACATGAAACCCCACATTTGTTCATTTGCTTATTTCCCAAGAGTTTTTCTTAACCGGGGAACAGAGGCGCTGTGCCCTCATACTTTCAGCTAGCACCTCCTTACTGAAATTCCAATTTTTTTTTTACCCCGAAGCTCACAGTTACGCCGTACACTTATAGTTACATGCAACACAGTACATGGAGGATTCTGTTGGGTTTCTGCAAATTGGCTTGATAACTTTTTTGTTGTGATCTGGCGCTATATAAATAAAATTTGATTGATTGATTTGATTGGTTTTCCCCTGTAAGTCACTTTGGAAAAAAGTGTCTGTCAAATGCATAAACATAAACATACTTACACAACATGAAATCTTTCCAAAAACGATCTTTTCCCGGCAAGACTACCACAGTAACAACAAATGACGATGTGCCTGGTCATCAAAAACAATATAATTATTCCAAAACTATCGTAGACATACTAGGTAGACCATCTGACGGTTCAAAACGACACGAATTGGCGTCTTTTCAGACCGCGGCACCATCTTGTTTCCCTTCCTTTCTCATGACATAGCTTCCCTTGTGAGATTTGAAATTAGGCTAGGGCTACATGTGAGGTCAGCTGACTTTCCAAACGAGAGTTCTCGGGACTAAATGACCTTTCACCCACCGGTGTGGGAACTTTGACGGAAGAAGTTTGACGGAAGAGTTGTTTTGTTGATACTCGGGCATTTAAATATGTCATCCCACGCTACGAAACGGAAGAAAGCTAAAGACTGTCCGGGGCAGACGAAGATGACTTCTTTTTTCCATCACAAAGCGGATAAAGTTGCTTCTGACGGCGAGACTGGGACAATCGAGGGCTCGGTCGATGAAGCCGGTTCGGGGGCCTCTTTGAAGGACGCGCCAACCGAACCCTGTGACGGCGGCACTCGGGAATCCGTGACCAACAAAGACCAGATGTCTTGCGCTGATGAAGACACCGAGTGCTCCGTGGAGAAGCAAAACGAGAAAAAGGCCGAGTTCCAGCAAAAGTTCAAGTATGCAGAATTTGTTTTTAGTGCGATAATAGTTTTTTGCAAAGTTTCAAACTCCTTTTCATTTGGGTTTGATTACAACTTTTTAATGTTTTTTTTTTTACTTTCCTGTGTGATTGAACATAATTTTGCTCGGGAATCTCTAATACAATAACATGTAACTTTTCATTTTAAAGTCCCACTGTGCAACAAGTTGTACCATTGACTGTGCTATTTAAGATTGTTGTCCAGATCTTTTTCCAGTTTTTGTGCCAAAGTATGTTCCAGTCATCTGGACTTGTTAAAAGTGTGAGGAGGGTGAGCTGTGGATAGTGTGCGAACTGTTGTTAGATTTAGATTAGAGAAAAATACAGAAGTAGAAAGTGTGTGAAAGAAAAGAGGAGGAGCACTAGAGGTGGTCATTTGTAAACAGAAGCTTGGCCAATACGATGGATCTGTCACATGACTTTTGTCTTCATTTACAACATTATTATACTTCTAACAGAACAATAAGTTACTCTTTGATTGGTTGTTTTAAAAAATTGCAGGAGGGCCACTAGAGTTACAATACCCCCCTCAGATAGCCTCAGAAGGTTCCATTTTTACCTCAGTTTTTCAAAAGGGAACCCCCCCGTCGCCTCACTCCCTCGCCTACCTGTGCTCCTTCTGACTAATTTTTTCTAGAAAAACCCATTCCCCATTTTTTATTTGTGCGTACAATCAAAAGAATGAACAACAATTGTTTTTTTTTTTAATTTGTACATGAATGAAATAATGAGTAATTTTTTTGTTTTCTGATTGTGGATTCTCAACTGAATATGAAAAAAACCAATGACACGGATTTTGGCGTTTTGCGTGCCATACGTACGCGTTTTTGTCCTTTCACGTGTTATTCGACGCCATTTGGTCGCGTGTCAATTTATGCCAAGATCTCCAGTTTACATATAGGGCTATAAGAAAATATCGGTTCTGCAATATATCGCGATATTTCATTTCACAATACTGTATCGGTATTAAAAAGTACTGTATGGATATTTTTAGGTTTTTATTCAAATGCAGATATTGTGGAGGTTCATTTTGTTTTTTTGTTTGTCTTTGTTTATATTTTATTAATTATTCGACAAACTTCAGTGTGTGGCGCATGTTTATGTGTGTGACAAAAACTACTACTGACAAAATAAAGATTCTGTTATTATTTAACACTGTTTCATTAAATAATCTGAGTTCCTTTGTTGGGATTGCACAAAAATAATGTGAATAATAATCTGAGCATTTGAACAGGATCAGTTCAAAGTGGTGTGTATTTTATGTGATATCCTGTTGCTTTTCAGACTTTTCAGACCCTGTGGGAACCCTGTGTGTAGTTTCCAGCCCTGGTGATCGATGCTTCCCTTCGTACTCGTTGCTGTTTCAGCCTCCTCGTCTACGCTGCACCAAACTGCTGCTCCAGACTCGTAGCCGTGGTGTTAAAATGCTGATCATGTCCTTGCAGATTCATTAGTTGTCTCATAAATATTGATTTACTGTCTATTAAGCATTTATAAAGCCCTAAATAAATACTGAATTAATATAAGGTTAAAGCAGACACATATCGGCCTGTCTATATACACCCTAGATGCCTTTTTTTTTTTCAACCTGGGGTTTTGCATTGATTGACAGTTGGCCTGGCTTTGCCCCTGTGGCCTGTCTGACCTCCATCGCCACGGCGACACCGGCAGTCGGGGACAAAAGGCCAAAACGAGCCGATCGGAGCCACGACGACAAGCCCGAGCGTTTAATCAGACCGATGCTAAAATTAAAAAGCCGACCGGATCCTCCCCGTCGCTGTGGGAGGTGTCAAACGCCGGCAGCACACTGTAAAAAAAATATGTAATTTAACAGAATTTTCACTGTTTATTTCACAGATTTTTCCTGTATTTTTAAGATACAGGAAAATATCAATGAAATGACAAAAACAGACTGTGATTTTACATGTCAGATGGAAAATAACAAAAAAACTGTAACTGTGAATAACTAGAAAATGTCAATTTTTTAAAAGAATTTTTTTTCTTTTTTCACAGAAAAATACAGTTAAAATACATTTGCAGATGTATCATAATTTCACAAATATTTCTTTTCTATTTATGAGATTAAACTGTTCATTTAAAGTTTAATACTGTAAAAAAAAAAAATAATAATAATAATAAAACGAGATAAAATTACTGACAATTAACCATAAAAGAAGTATTTGTTCTGTCAGTTGAACCAGACTTGTTTGTTAATTGACAAATTTCTTGTGTAATTACAGGAGGTTTCACAACAAAAATGTTGAATAAATGTATGTTTGTGAATGTATAACATGTATAAGCACTGATAAACTGTCCAAATACAGTTTTTATCAGTGGATTGGACAACTGAGTCTCTTTGAAAATTATTTATATATATATTTATAGGGAATTGGATTGTTTTAATACATGTAAATATTCTTTATTAAACATTACACAGTTAAAAAAAAAAAGTAAAATCTCATGTAAAGTTAGGGCAAAAAACTGTATTTTAATGATGGAAAATTACTGTATTTTTATGAGATGGTTATTTTCCGCTATTTAACAGTATTTTTTTTGGCACCCCTGCTGCCAGAATAATACCATTTATTTAGGGTTTTTTTTACAGTGTAAAATTAAAAGCCGACCGGATCCTCCCCGTCGCTGTGGGAGGTGTCGAACGCCGGCGGCTCAAACGTGTCCTTCCTGTCCGTCACTGTGGGTTTCCGTCACTGTCAGCTTAGCTTCTTTCGCCGTCGTCTTCATGCTAATCAGACCCCGCCCCCTCCTGTTTACAGTCGCAGTTACAAGACGGTTTTTCTGCGAACCCGAGGTAAACGCCTCAACTTTGAAGACGTGGGCGTGACTGTGCACCAGATGCATGACTCCTCTGAGCCGCCTCCTCCTCCTCCTCCTGCACTGCTTTGTTTCCGTGGCAACACATCCTCGACACTTGCTGTGTGGATGTGACTGGTGGCGGACACCGAGGGACGTGCAGGCCTTTGCAGTTCGCTCAGGAACCGAGACACTTCAACGGATTCACAAAATACACTAAATGGACGAAAGTATTGGGACACGTCATGTCTACAGCTGTTCAGGATGATCTGACCTGAAAACATCAATATTTACTTCAAGTTTAATGGGAGATCTTCCTCCATTCTGTCCTGTTTTTAAATATTTTCATTATTCTTTACAAATACCGATTATTATTACCTCCTCCAGGAGGTGTTGTGATCGCTTTGGTTATTGTGTTTGTGTGTTTGTTTGTTTGTTTGTTTGTTTGTTAGCAACTTTAGGGGAAAACTCTTCCACCCATCTTTCCCAGATCTTCCCCACAGATAGGCCTAGGCCCTGGGACCAACCCATTCCATTTTGGTCCCAGTAGGCCAAAGTTCAAGGTCACAGCAAGGTCACAACATCTACAATTTTCCATCTCTCATCATTGAGACATTTTTTGAAAATTCATCAAAAATTCAAAACGACTCCGATTAGCCTCCAGTTGGATCCACCTGTAGCTTAGAACAATATCTTGTATCTGGAACTAAATTGTCCACATCCACTGTGGAATGTGGACTCTGTGGACATTTACATTGAACATTGAAAATCCCATTTACCACACATTTAAAATTAGAACTCAACTAATATTGATTGGAATTGAATATAATTTGACAGACACATGACTGGTACCAAGCTTCAACTTTGTACCAAATATCGTTCCGCTCCATTTCTCTTCCGTTACGCTCTGTTGACTTTTGTTATTTTTTATGCACCATTTTCAAAAAAATCATAAAAAATGCAATTCGTGAAATATCATTATGACATTTGTTTGGCACATCCATAGACATATGTTCTGTGACATAAGTTCTGGTTTTTGCTGTTTATTACCATGTTTGACCGCAATTTTTCTGCTGTATGGAACAACCTTGAAACTGTTGAATTTAAACAGAAATAGTCGATCCACACATGCACACCGTTCAGGGTGTTTGGCGGAGGTTTGCGTTCTCTGAACACTTGTATCTGTGAAGCATCATTTAGTCAAAAAAATCTAAAGAAATTCAATTTAACACGACAAACGGTGACGAAAATGAACTAATACGGTGTTTGTTCTTAGAAATAACTGAAATGAACCCATTAACCATAAACTGAAACACAGATTAATTGTTGATCTACTGAAGAAAAATGAAATAAATGGATGATAATATTCAGAATGATGCTATAGAGATGAAACTGATCTGATGGATGATTGTAAACTATGTGGACAAAAGTATTGGGACACATCATGTCTGCAGCTGTCAGATGTCCTGTCCATGAGGATTTGAGATAAAAACATCAATATTTACTTCAAGTTTAATGGGAGTAAAATTGCAAAACATTTATTAACAGGTAGGATATTGGTAAAATTACACTTATTTCTCTCTAGACATTTCAGTTTGTTCATATTTGTTCACATTTTTTGTGAAAGGATAGTTTGTAAATGTAAATATTTTCAAGTAATTGTACTTTTTTTTTATCCTAAAACAAAAAGAAATATTTGTAGTTGCCATTATTTATAGGTTGTTATATTATTATTTTACTGGTCTGATACACTTTCAATCATATTGTTCTGAATGTGGAACCTGAAATAAAATGATTAATTTCTTCAGTGTAAATTTTTCATTTCACAAATTCATCCCGTGGGCCGGATCGGGCCCTTTGATGGGCCGGTTTTGGTCCACGGGCCTTATGTTTGACACCTGTATATTACAGTAAAGTGTGTTCTACTGTAGTGTGTGCAGTGTATGGAAACAGTACAGTCATTATGTGCAGACGAGTGTGAATTCCCAGAGCTGTCAGCACATTTCAGCCAAAAACAGAAGCTCGGAGGAAAAGTGGTGATGCTAACGCTAATGCTGGGAGATGGAAAGAAAAAAAAAAAAACCTGTGTGTCAATCTGCAGACGTCCTCCGTTAATCACATGTGTCAGTGAGAAGGCCCGCCGTCGTCCCAGAATGCAGCGCAAGCGGGGAAACAGTCTCCGGGAGCGGCGGTTCCGTTGGGAATCTGATGATTACTGCGGCGCGTTTGATTGAAACTGGCTCCGAGAGTTTAGCCGTTATCTGCGAACAGGCAGAGACTAACCCTTTAATTAACCCTTAATGAATAAAGCCCAAAGTGACAAACCGGGGGCAAGTTTTAATCCACATGTGATGGGATGTCAGCTTGAACTGCCGCTGAACTTTAAACCTCAGCAAGGATAGGAAAATGGAGGGAAAACAGCAGTGGTCGCTCCACGCCGACGGGTGAGATTGGTTTTATCGACAGACGAGCGGTTCTGTACGACTCGCATCCGTCAGGGAACAAGTGGGAGGAGCTGTCGGACAGGGTTACCATGGTTACCGGAACAAAAACTAGGACTAGCATTAGAACAGGAAGTGGAACATAACTACTTTTAACTGAAACTGAATAAAAACAATTCACCGTGCAGAGACTGTAGAACAGGAAGAAGAATCAACCAGAGCAGGACGGAGCGCTGAACCTACACTGAGGACATGAAGACGTCACGTGTGTCAGCTGTTTTTACTGGTTCAGCCACTGGTACCAGGCTTTCACCTGAGTACCACAACAACTCACACAACAGCTGGGATTCCTTTACAGTCTGAAATGTGCAAAACGTACACTGCACAACAGAAAACTTCAATGGACACACCCAAGTTTAAACCCTAGAATCTTTACTTCTACCTGAGGAATGAATGGGAATATGTCTGTCACTGGGGCTGGGTAAAAAAATCAATTTGATTGATCTTAGATCGATTTCGTAATCGATTAATAGTGGATGAGATCGATTTTTCAGAGCAGGACCAGGAGTACGTTGAAGTGTGGCCGGCTCCGTCTTGTGAACCCCTGGGGAAGTCTTGGCCTCACCCATGATGGCTGTGGCGTGGAAAAGTCACAGAGGACGGGTGGGGAAAACCCCTCAGCTGGAGCTGCTCCCAGCCTCAAACTGGAACCCACAGTGTGAAGGAACTGGACGCCCGGAGGTTCGCCAAAGCGAGTCCAGGAAGCCGGTCGTTCTGGAATATTAACTTGGATCCAGACTATCACCTATGGCTGAGTATGGAGTTAGAGGAAGAGGAAAGAGACAATGTTCCACCGCTACGACCCCCCCCCCCCCCCCCCCCCCCCCAACCAACAATCACAGAGCGCAAACACACACACACACACACACACACACACACACACCCCGTGAGTAGAAGCCTCCAGCCATAAAACAGAATAAAGATGAAGAAGCTCGTTCAGATCCACTGTACAAACCTGCACACGTTTGTGTCCAGTTCATTACTTCAGAGCAGATTCTGCTCCTTCTGCTGAAACGTCAGATTTATTTCCTTTCTAATATCAATGTTGATTCCAGTATTGATATGTTGCATGACTGCAGTACTCAAATAATCAGGTTACTCTGGTACGTTGGTATCACTAAATTAATCTGAATCAATCAATTAATACTGAATCGAATCGATATTGGATCAAATCGAATCGAATCGTGATTAATTGATCCAGAACCTTATGAATTGAAATCAAATCGATGATGGGAATCGGCCATGACCAGGCCTAACCGTCACCTCCAGCAGCGACTGCAAAGTGTGTTGCAACTCTGTGTGTCTATGGCTCTGGTTTATACGACTGGTTTTTCCTGCAGAACTGGACAACGTGATAAAAACAGCTGCATGTTTGTTTCCTGTTCCTGCCAGGTTTATCTCAGGTAAAAAAAAAAAAAGATTCAAAAAGGAGCAGAATAAAGTGTAATAATTCAGCCTAATACTGAGGCTAAGAGGGGGGGGGGGTTAAAATGAGCCCATTTGAACTGCAGTCTAAGCTTTGACAATCCAATTATTCCCCTGCTGTGATGAGTCTGTTTAACGCAAACACTAGTCGCAGCTTTTTGGCTTCATGTGCTTCTCTGCAAAGTCCCACATTTTAGGTTTTCATGGACGTTTTTTTTTTTTTTTTTTAACTAAATCTCATCCTGGAATCAAAGTGTTTTGGACGATAATAATCCATAAAACCCCTCGTCTTGCTCTTCCTCCTCTTCCTCATCGCTGCAGCAGCTTCTCCTGATCTGCCCTCTGCAGATTTAACCCATAAACACCCAGCGCTGCTTCACTGTCCACACATTTAACCTTTACTGAGGGATTTAGCCCCGTTTATTACAGTATCAGCCGCTGTATTTGGCACTTCTTTTCAGTTTAAATCATATATTTTCCTGTATTTAAGTCACTGATCATGTAGATGTTCATTGGAGCTCAGAGTAAATTCAAAGGCTATTATATCAAAAACAGAAAAAAACTGAAGAAAAAGTGACTTTTTCAGTCAAATAAACCCTTAACTGAACATAAACAAACATCTACAACCTTATTTTACTGACGCTACTGTTTTTTCCCCAGTTTTTCTGTATTCCTTTTGTTAATTTTATTGATTTCTTCGGCTGTTTTTGTTCTTTTTTTTTGGACTATTTGATTATTTTTTCCTTCATTTTGTGGCTTATTTTATTTACAGTATATCTCTAATTTGCCCATATTTTGATTACACACTATGTTATGTTTTATATAATTTTTTTTAAGAATATATCTGTATGTTATTATGTTGTTTTTTAGATGTAAGCGCACTGGTGTAACGACAATAAAGCCTATTCTATTCTATTCTATTCTATTCTATTCTATTCTATTCTGTCATTTTCTTGATTTATTTCCAATTTATATTCGTTTTATTGATTACTTTGACTGTTTTTGTTCATTTTGTTGCTTTTTTATTTCAATTAATTTTTTTGCTAATTTTTTGACTTTTTTTTTTTTTTGTACATTTTTTGTTCATTTCATCTATTATTGAACATAAACCCAGTGTGTCCATCCACTGTCATTTATTAAACTCTATGGGTTTTACTGGTGAATCAATGTTTACATTTTTTGTTGATTTTATTGCTTATTTTCTCAAATTTTGTTGAGTTATCACTAATTTTTGTTCTATTTATTCACTACATTCACAGTTTTTTTTATTTTGTTGCTACTTTATTAATTTTGTACTTCATTTTAGTCCATTTCTTTGCTTATTTTTTGATGTTATTTATTACTTTGTACATTTTTCATTCATTTTCATTCATTATTGAACATAAACCCAGTGTGTCCATCCACTGTCATTGATACAACTCCATGGGTTTTACTGGTGAATCAATGTTGTAGAAGATGACGGCGTTTCCATGGTAACTACAGAGCCTCTGAATGTCCAAATATGGTCATATGTGATGACCATGAAAAGATGAAGAACTGTATTTTACAGCAATTATTGACATGGATTGATCGTATGAGCGGATCAGCAGGTATTAAACCGTTTCGATCAGTAGATGGTTTAGGTTAAAGGTGGATGTTTGGGTTAAAAACTGTGCAATAAAAAATATGTCAGAGCTGAACGGCGAACGCTGAAGTGGAGAAACTTTAGAAAAACCACAAACTTCAAATAAAAAAACTGGAGCTGATAAAGTCCAGACTTCTGCCGTCACTGCCGCTGGAATGATCCAACACACACACATAACACACACACGCGCACACACACGCACACACACACACACACACACACACACACACACACACACACTGCACACACACACACACACACGCACACACACACACACACACTGCACACACACACACACACGCACGCGCCCACGCACACACACGCATGAACACACACACACACGCACGCAAACACATACACGCACGAACGTGCACGCATGCAAACACACACGCACATACGCATGCACATACACGCCCACACACACACGCATGCACACACACAAGCACAAGCATGCACACACGCACGCACACACACTGCACACACACACACACACACACAAGCACACACACACGCATGTGCACGCACACACACACACGCATGTGCACGCACGCACGCACGCACACACACACACGTGCACACACACGCACACACAAACACTCTCTCTCTCTCTCTCACACACTCATTTCATCCCTCTCTTCTTCTTTTCCTCCTTCTCTCTCTCTCTCTCTCTCTCTCTCACACTCATTTCATCCCTCTCTTCTTCTTTTCCTCCTTCACTCCTACAATCCTTCAATCTTCATATCTGTAACTTTAATTCAATAAGCTTCCGGGGGAGCGATTTTCATCCACGTTGCCATGGCGACAGAACAACAACATGAATATTGCAGTGGTTTTTTTCCTCATGTTCAGTCCATTATACCTCCGTTCGTTCGTTTCTGTTCTTTCTCGTCGATAACAGCTCCACACTCCTCCTCTATGCAACGACAAATCAATGCGTTCGATGTTCGGTTCGACATCGGCTCAGGACGTAACACCTGGGAGGACGCTCATTAAAGGGATTATGGGTAAAAGATGAGGGCCTAACGATGGAGCAGACTCAGTAATTAATAGGGATAAACATCTATCAAAGTACAGAGCTGCTGTTTAATGGGATACAAACGTAAAAGAAGAGCTCAGATACAACAGAACCAGTTTTTAACGACACAAACTCAACTAATTTGACCAACGGTGACCAGATCCAACAACCCTTTAAGGGATGGGCTGGAAAAACTGTGACAAAGACAAAAAAAAAAAAAAAAAAAACTAGCAGATTTTGTCAACTCAGAACTACTTCAAATGACTTGGTAAAAAAAAAAAAATTATATTTACATGTATGGGGTTAATGTTGATTTAATGTGGTCAAATGAGCAAAAACGACCAAGAAAACAAGTCCCCGCAAAAAAATTTAAATCAAAATGATACAAAAAAGATGAAAATATGCATTAAATCCACAAAAAGAACAAGTGTTCAGAGAACACAAACCTCCACCAAGCACCTCGAACAGTGTGCATGTGTGGATCGACTGTTTCTGTTTAAATTCCACAGTTTCCAGGTTGTTCCATACAGCAGAAACAGTTGAATCTTGGTCCCAGTCATGTGTCTGTCCAATTAGATTCAATTCACATCAATATTAGTTGAGTTCTAATTTTAAATGTGTGGTAAATGGGATTTTCAATGTTCAATGTAAATGTCCACAGAGTCCACATTCCACAGTGGATGTGGACAATTTAGTTCCAGATGCAAGAGATTGTTCTAAGCTACAGGTGGATCCAATTGGAGGCTAATCGGAGTCGTTTTGAATTTTTGATGAATTTTTGAAAATTGCTCAATGATGACAGATGGAAAATTGTAGATGTTGTGACCTTGCTGTGACCTTGAACTTTGGCCTACTGGGACCAAAATGGAATGGGTTGGTCCCAGGGCCTAGGCCTATCTGTGGGGACGATTTGGGAAAGATGGGTGGAAGAGTTTTCCCGGAAAGTTGCTAACAAACAAACAAACAAACAAACACACAAAGCAAAGTGATCACAGTACCTCCTGGTTAAAAACAGACATTAACAAGAAAAGCACTCAGAGAGCACAGACCTCCACCAAGACAGATCTGCCCCCCCACCCCCCAACACCACCAAAATTTTATCATTTCTTCCTTGTGCCAGTATCAACATGTCCCTAAAATTTCATGAAAATCCGTCCATAACTTTTTGAGTTATCTTGCTAACAAACAAACAAACATGCACACAAACACACAAAGCAAAGTGATCACAGTACCTCCTGGCAGAGGTAAAAAAAAAAATTGGACCAGTGGCCCTGTATCTTACCGGCCAAATTCAAAGCTTAGGTAAATGTATCCAGATCCATTTATTCTCCCCCAGTTCTGTGTATTTATTCTATTACAGAAATAGTCCATGTTTTGCTCATATTCCAATCAGATCTGTAAAAAATTCAAATTCACACTTGATATCATTGATACTGATTTATTGGATCAATCCACTTCCTATCTGTTATAATGGGGACATTTTTCAAAGTGGCACCAAATCCAGAATCAGATCCGGATCGAAATAATTTCAGTCCCTTGTGTTGACATCCTCATACAGAAGCTGTATACCAAGTCTGAAGTCAATCAGAACTGGAGTTTGGGAGAAGAAGACGATTGAAATGTTTTCCCCATAAGAGCCCATGTGAAATTTTGCGTCAGTTCCAGATCCAGAAGAAGATCCTGATCAGCATGTGGACATTATGTTTGGGTCATCTCCCCATCAGGGCTGGACTGGAGACATTTACACTGGAGATCATTTAGATTTACTGAGTTACTGCATTCATCCACTTCCTGTCTCTGATAATGGGGACATTTTTCAAAGTGGCACCAAATCCAGAATCAGATCCAGATCCAAATAATTTCACTAACTTTTGTTGACATCATCATACAGAAGCTGTATACCAAGTTTGAAGTTAATCAGAATTGTAGTTTTGGAGAAGACGACGATTGAAATTTTTGTAACAGACGACGACGGCAGATGCCGCATGGCGACAGTAGTTCACGGCATATCGGCCGGTAAGATAACAGAAACCTAAAACATTAAAAAACAGGGTTTTTTTTTTTCATATTAAACCCAGATGAAAGGTTCTTCTGCTCTGGTTCTACTTGTTCTGTGTGTGGAACCTGATCTAAAACCACTTCGACCACTGACTCTTAATGTCTTCAGTGTCGGGGCCGGATCAGAACCTTTGGCGTGCTGGTTTTGGCCGCATGTTTGACCCCCTGCTTTACAATCACCGACACAAAAGTAAGAGCAGCAGAACAAAGAGTCAGAGAAAACACACAATGCAGCACAAATGACAGGGTCTGTTACCTGGGTGACCTTTGACCCCAGAGCTCCTTCAGCCTTTTGAAAAGAACCAACAATAATCAGCACCAGGCTCATCTTCAGGCTTTGTCCTCTGACCTTCTTCACCCCCCCCCCCCCACCACCACCACCACCACCTGCGATGACATCATGGCCTTTTCATTGTTGTCATGGCTACCATTCCCTCTCTCCTGATTGGCTGCGGGTCGACTCACCATCAGCACGAAACAACACAACTACAGAGCGACGACCAAGCACATGGAAAAACAAAGTTATGAGAAAAAAAACAAACAGAGAAAACACCTATGTAAAGATCCGATTTTATGTCAAATGTTTGAGTCTAGTTTGAATTTATTATAAGTTTGATTTTATACACCTAATATTTGGAACCAACATTCATTTTTAAAGTCTTTGAAATGGATCGTTAAGCATCTTTGTGTTATTTAGAACATAAATTAGATACATTTTTAAATCAGATTTTATATTTTTTGTGTGTTTTTTCGCCTTTGTGTTGATATAGTAGGTTAAAGGGTTTTGTTTTACACACCCTGGGTTTTTTTTGGTTTTTACACAGTTTTTTTTTGTTTTATGTTACACACCCTGTTTCTTTTTGTTTTGTTTTGTTTTTTACACACCCTGTTGTTTTGGGGGGGGTTTTTACACACAGTTGTTTTGTTTGTTTTTTACACACCCTGTTTTTTGTTTGTTTGTTTTGTTTTACACACCTTTTTTTTACACACCTAGTTTCTTTTTGGTTTTTTTTACACACACTGTTTCTTTTTATTTGTTTTGTTTAACACACCTTGTTTTTTGTTGGTTTTTTTTACACCCTGTTTTTTTTGTTTTGTTTTACACACTCTGTTTTTTGTTTGTTTGTTTGTTTTGTTTTACACACCCTTTTTTTTAAACACACACTGCTTTTTTGTTTTGTTTTACACACCCTGTTTTTTGTTTGTTTCTTTGTTTTGTTTTACAAACCCTGTTGTTTCTTTTTCTATTGTTTACACACCCTGTTTTTCTTTTTTTTCCACACCCTGTTCCTCCACTCCTGTCTAATACACTGTGTGACAGCGTCAGGTTTGGTTGCAGTGGTTGCAGTGGTGTGGTTTCCCTCGGCGGTGTGAAGCAGCAGATAAACAGCGTTAAAGCCAGATTACAGGAGCAGAGGACTCAGATTACAGCAGCTGTGACATAAAGCTGGATTACAGTAAGGTCTGAAACCTGCTCTATTCTCCACCTGACACTTCTGATCCTGCTCATCCTCCCCCTGCAGACCGAACACTGTACAAAAGACTGTCTTCTCTCTCTTTGTCTTTAGACACCACCATTCTTCATCTTTTCAGTGCTTTTCACAGTCAGACAGTCCAACAGTTTCTGAAACTGCTGGAACTACTATTTTAAGTACAACACACTAAATGCCAAGTTAATTTAACTTAAAATTCATTGCAATGTCAATTGCTTTGTATAATCATTAACTTAATATCATCAGTTCATTAGACTCAATTCCAAGTTGATTTAAATTAAAATCTTTTGCGATATAAATGGCTTTGTATAATTATTCAACTCAACCCTTTCATGCATGAATTATGAGAACCTTAGTCAATATTTTTTTCTTGAGTGTTTTAATTCCTCTTTAGGCATGAAAAAAACAATGCAAATTAATTTTTTTAAATGAACCTATTTTTCATGGAGTCACAAAAATGTCCACTCAGCTGGACACCATGCATTTAATTTTTGAAGCAAAGAAACATGTATTTAAAACTCATCATCAGAAAGTGATAAACTGTGTGAAAACTATGACATAAAAACATTTTTAGTGTCACTAATTGCTAAATCGCTAATGTTTTCTCACATTTTATCAAACTCTAATATTAGTTATTACTCATTTCATGAAGATAAAGTCCTCCTGAGACCCAGGTATTTGATAGTTTTAGCTTTTTTACATTAAAAAATTGTCTTGATTGGAAACTGCATAATGCAACAGGTTTTTCAGATACATTTTTAAAATAATTTTTATTTATTGACTGAATTTTTATTGGAATGTCCTTTGTAATGCACAGTATTTTTTAAGTAGAACTGTCAAACTTTCGTCCCCTACAGAGGACACAATGCACTGCTGGGTCTCAGAAGGATATGCAAAAAAAAAAAAAATTGTTTCAGAAAACTGTTAATTACAGTCTAATAACAATTAACAACCGATTTACACTCCAACATGTTACTGCAGATCAGGTTTATCATGAGTTACAAAGTTACAATAATAGTATGAACTGCAGTGTTTGGGAGGATGCATAAGCGTCCACTGTGTTGGCCGATGTGGAACTAAAACAACCAAACCCGTGAATACACAAGAGAAGAGCTGGAGAACACCTGTCCACTGCACTGACCACTGTGCATGAAAGGGTTCATATATTGTATCATGGATGGAAGTTAGGCAGGAAGTTAGCTCAGTGCAATGTGCCAGTACAGGAAGTACATTAAATTTGGCAAAGCATAAAGATTTATATGACTCAGAAACAGTCCTATCTGAACAGTAAAGCCATAGTTCTTCCTCTGGCTCTGACTCCTGGTGCAGTTCTACAAAAATACAAAAACAAACACAAAAAGGCCAATAAACACTGACACACACACATTCAGTCCAAATTAACACTAACAGCACAACCCACTGAACCCCTGCACAGAAAAAGAACACATTTACAACAACAGGAACAATACCCACAATGCAATGCACAGATAAAAGGTGTGGTCAGGACTAAAACTGAGTGATTTAAATCCATTCAACTTCAACTTTTTCATACTTTCAACTATGTCTACAAATTAGTAGAATATACTGAACATTTTATAGTAATGGGATAAAACTGAAATCATTTAAGTACACTGTAATTAAAGTATTTTAGTAAATATAAAGTCTGGGCTTACAGTGTGGTCACTGACTCATTCCATGACGATAATAATCCTACTATAATGCACGTTCTGTGTCCGATCGATGTGTGATCGATGTTGCAGCACAGGAGGGCGTTTGTACGGGTTTTCCTCAGCCTTCACAGGCGCCATCACTGCCAAACTCGCCAAATGAATAGCAGCTAAAATTTACTTAGGGGTCAAATGAGTGGCCATTTTTGTCAAAAAAAAAAAGTTGTCATAAATGCATACAAGTGCGTTGAAATAATGCTAATCCATTTGTGCACAGACTACTGATATTCTTTGACAGTAGAAGCTCTGTTTACAGAAATATTGGATTTGGAATAGCACGTGTATGTGAAAACTTTTGCTGGTGGACGGACGTGATATTACCCATGATGCTCTGGTCAGTCCCAGTACTTTATTAGGAATAAACTTATAGACTTACTATTGCTAGTATTGTGGATCTAAAACAATAACAGTACAATGGCACCACGGGTACAATGCCGCTAGTAATAATAATGGATTAGATTTATATAGCGCTTTTCTATGAACGCATATTCAAAGCGTGTACAGAACTGAAGAAATGCATCATGAAATCGGTTCATTCTTTTCGAATAACCTTGTAGTTTATGTTTAAGGAGGTCTATTTGCATGGTGTCTTCTCAGTCGTATGGAAAACCTAACGTCACTGAAGCAGGCCTGGTCGTCCGATCAGGTTTTAACGCTGAACTCTTTCGTATTCTTCCTTGAAATGACAGACTGAATCCTAAATATTCCCCTTTCCTCCTTCAGCGGTGTGACCTTTTCCGTAAAAACCTTATCTGTCAAGTCTTTTAACTTTAATAAAATCGTCCGTCTGTTGCGAATCCCAGCAGATGTCCATGTTTGACAGTGACTTTGCGCAGCCGTGACTTCACAGCGAAGGCAGCAGACTGAGAGACATAAGGAGGGTACGGAGGAAGATCTGGGGATAGGACTTCCTGTCGGGGGAGCTGGGTTTGTGTCGCAGCCCGGAGAGACTTCGACAGGCGGAGACGAGGATCAGCGAAAAGACGAGGGATCAGCTGGTCTGACCGCTGGCACCGAGAAGAAGGGACGAACGCAAACAAAGAGGACAGATGGACGGATAGGACAGAGATGGAGGAGGAGGAGGAGGTGAAGGAGGAGGAGGAGGAGGAGGAGGAGGAAGAGATGGAGGAGGAGGAGGAGGAGGAGGAGGAGGAGGAGGAGGAGGAGGAGGAGGAGGAGGAGGAAGTGGTGAAGGAGGAGGAAGGAAGAAGAGATGGAGGAGGAGGAGGAAGAGGAGGAAGAAGAGATGGAGGAGGAGGAGGAGGAGGAAGAGATGGAGAGATGGAGGAGGAGGAAAGAAGAAGAGATGGAGGAGGAGGAGGATGAAGGAAGGAAGGAGGAAGAGATGGAGGAGGAGATGAAGGAGGAAGAAGAGATGGAGGAGGAGGAAGGAAGGAGGAGGAGGAGGAGGAAGGAAGAAGAGATGGAGGAGGAGGAGGAAGGAGGAGGAAGAGGAGGAGAGATGGAGGAGGAGGAAACAACAGATGAAGGAGGAAGAGATGGAGGAGGAGGAGGAGGAGGAAGGAAGAAGAGATGGAGGAGGAGGAGGAGGAAAAGGAGGAGAGATGGAGGAGGAGGAGGAGGAGGAAACAACAGATGAAGGAGGAAGAGATGGAGGAGGAGGAGGAGGAGGAAAGAACAGATGAAGGAGGAGGAGGCCCATGCTGTCTCCTCTTCAGTTTGTATTCCTTGTGCGTTTTTTGTTTCCGTCTGGGTCTTCTTTCGTTGTGGTTTCGCTCTTTTCCGTCCCTGCTCTTATCTCCGTGGTCTGCTCTTGTTCTTCCATCTCACATTTGTGTCACTTCACACACTTTGGGCTCTGGCTGCGTCTCCTCTGTCTTATCTGTGTCTTCTCTCTCTCTGGTCGGCTGATCCAGAGTAACGGAGACGATGACGAGGTGTGAAAGGTTTTCCTGAGGCTCAGACTGACGCTTCAGCACTGGCACGATGAGCAGCAGCAGCAGCAGCAGCAGCAGCAGCAGCAGCAGCAGCAGCAGCACTCTGACCACTGCTCCTACTGGCTCCCACAGGCTCCCACTGCTCCCACTGGCTCCCACTGCTCCCACAGGCTCCCACTGCTCCTACTGGCTCCCACAGGCTCCCACTGCTCCCACTGGCTCCCACTGCTCCCACTGGCTCCCACTGCTCCCACAGGCTCCCACTGCTCCCACAGGCTCCCACTGCTCCCACTGCTCCCACTGCTCCCACTGGCTCCCACTGCTCCCACTGGCTCCCACTGCTCCCACAGGCTCCCACTGCTCCCACAGGCTCCCACTGCTCCCACTGCTCCCACAGGCTCCCACTGCTCCCACAGGCTCCCACTGCTCCCACTGCTCCCACTGGCTCCCACTGGCTCCCACTGCTCCCACTGCTCCCACAGGCTCCCACTGCTCCCACAGGCTCCCACTGGCTCCCACTGCTCCCACAGGCTCCCACTGCTCCCACTGGCTCCCACTGGCTCCCACTGCTCCCACTGGCTCCCACTGCTCCCACAGGCTCCCACAGGCTCCCACTGCTCCCACAGGCTCCCACTGCTCCCACAGGCTCCCACTGCTCCCACTGGCTCCCACTGGCTCCCACTGCTCCCACAGGCTCCCACAGGCTCCCACTGCTCCCACTGGCTCCCACTGCTCCCACTGCTCCTACTGCTCCCACTGCTCCCACTGGAACTGAACACAACACAGCCGTTTATGGCCGCTATCAGCCGGAAAACAGCGGGAATACCAGACCGGAAATACTGGATACTAAAGGCTAGAGCTGTGACATATCGTTTGAGCATCGTCATCGCAATGTACGTGTGCACAACAAGGTTTGAATAGTTTAGGATTTTTCATTCTAGTTTAGTTTTATTTAATTTGGACTTTTTTTTTTTCTCTAATTCAGTTTGTTTTAATTCGTTTTAAGAGCAGGTTTGCTAGTTTTTATTAGTTTGCATTTTTTTCTAAATGTTTAGTTTTAGTATTAATCTTAGTTTAGTCGTCTCTTTTCTCTTCTTCTCTGTCGTCGTATTCAAATAAATCCCAGACAGGACTCTGCTGCTTTAGTCTGCATGTTTCCAGGTAGAGTGGGGACCAGAAGACGACTGGAAACCACAGTGAACACAAGTGACGGAGCAAAAAGTGTCGGATGGTGCCAGCAGCTAAAATTGGCTAGAGCGAAATGAATCGCTTTTGTATCAATCCAACATTGACAAAGATGAAAATGAAGGGAATTTTATCCGTTTTAGTTAGTTTTGTACAGGGATGCACCAATACCACTTTTTTCCAGACCGAGTACGAGTACTTACATTTGAGTACTTGCAGATACCGAGTACCGATACTAGTCCTTAATAATCCCATTCCAGTTGTTAGTTCCTTTTGTAAATGTGCTTTACTGTCGTTGTCATTAGTCTGACTGGAACAAAGTGCTGCTACTGACATTTAATGTGTTGGAATGAGTGTTTGTCAATTAATCCACCAGGGGGCGCCGCTCTGAATTAACGATACTGGACAAATACCACGAAGAAGAGGAAAGTTTAATGAGAAGAAGAAAGTCAGTAATACCAAACCTGTAGACGACAGAGGAACACTACTGTGATACTAATGTTGCAGCATTTTCTCTGGTAAGGTTTAAAAGTTTAGCTTCAGCAGGAAGAGAAAAGACAAATGAGCGATCACTTTGGTTTTCACTTCTGCTGGTGGTGGTCCGCACCGCTCCGTACTCCCACTGGTATTCTCTGTCTGGGTACTCATCCTCCATCAGCTGGAAAACAGATGGAATGTACGCAGAGGACGGACAGAAGGCTGCGTCTGTATCTGTCTGTGTCTGAACGGTACTGTCAGTCAGCCTTACTTTGATCAGCCTCATTTCTTTGGTTCAGTCTCCACACTCTTCACACACACACACACACACACACACACACACACACATTATTCCTCCTCCTCGTACCTGCTGCACTGAACTGTGAACGTCACATGGCCATACGTGGTATTGGTGCATTTGTATCGGATTACTTTTACAAGTAACAAATACAAGTACACACACTGAGTATCGGAGCCGATGCCTGATACTGGTATCAGTATCAGTATCGGAGCATCCCTAGTTTTGTAAACACACAATACAGTTTCAGTTAGTTTTCGTTTTTTTCTTTTAATTACAGTTTTTATTTATTTCAGTTAACGAAAATGTTTTTTCAATTCTAGTTTATGTCATTTCATTAGTTTTCGTTAACGATAATAACCTTGGTGCGTAATAGTTACGTCGCAGGTCCTGCAACGTAGGAGGTAAATGAACTCAACGTGTTCTCATCTAAGTTCAACCTGGGTACCTGACACACCACACACAGCCATCCACCAATCACAATCGTTCTTTATCAGTTTTCCTGAAGCAGACCACGCCCCCTGCACATGGAGTGAGTCACTGGTAACAACATTGGAAAATGAGCAACGAACAAAGAGGAAATCATCGAAAACAAAGACTTGGTGCGAAAAAGGAAAAGCAGCGTCAGTTATCTGGAACGATTTCAGCGACAGGAGGATGAAACTGAAGCACCTGTTCTGTGTTACCAGAGGAAACACAACTCGTGTTTGACCTTTTACATCGGCACCACACAGCTGTTATATCCTCCTGACTATTTTTTCATATGACAATATACTGGATATCGCAGGGTTAAAAAAAAATCACAGTGTCAGTTTTTTGCACTGTCGTGCAGCCCTCCCACAGACTTCCACTGGCCTTCCCTCTACACACACTGGACTGACTGGTCTTATCTGTTACACTGGGAACCTCTAATAACTGATCTGGTCATCCACTATTTAATTACTACTCTGTTAACCCTTTGATGCGTAAGTGGGTCAAAATGACCCGCTGAGGTTGTTTTCTTTCAACGTCTTTGTAATGAAAAGGTATTATTTCATATTCCAGGTATTCCTCAAAAACATGTTATTGACATCCTACCACTGACATTTTTAAAATACCTTTTAAGGATCTGATGGAATTGTAGTTTTTGTATGACTACCCCAAGCTTCCATAGGAGGGTCAAAATGACCCACATTCATTTACAATAGAATTACATCTTTATTTCTTTTTTATTTAAGGATCCTGATTAGTTTCTACCAAAGTAGAGACTACTCTTCCTGGGGTCCTTTTCCAATATTAAAGTATTACAACTTCTACATTTACAACCTGAACCTGAACCTTTGATTCATTCATTCATTCAACATTAAGAAAGGAGGTGTAGACACCATGGAGCAGATGGTTTACACCTACACCTGCAAGTGTCAAACACAAAGGTTTCATAAAAAACATTAAAATTGTTAAAAAAAAAAAAAAAAAAATATATATATATATATATATATATATTTCAAACCTGAAATCCTTCTTTTGTGGACCCAAATACAATACAAATGATTATTTTTAACAAGACTAAATGACATAAATGACAAAGTGTCCTAAAAACAGACTGATTTTAACACAGGTCCTTTTGACCCGTTCATGTTAGAGCGGAGGGTCCGGACCCCTGTGGATCTAAGGGTTCATATGATCTCTGCTCAAACAGGAGCTCTGATGTCCGTCATGTCAGACTTTGATTGACAGGTCAGACTTCCCGAGTTTATGTTTATTTAATTACACATTTTTAGAGACAGACTGCTCATCTGTACTCAGATTACTTTGTTATAGTACTTGATGTCGTTACATATGCTAGAGTTCACTCATGACCCCTTTGCTGGCGCCACCCCTTTTGTCCAAATATGGTTACATCCGGCTCCAGAAAGCCAACCTAGTGGGAGTCAAACCTCAAACTGCTGGCTTCAGAACAAAAGATACCAATTGAAGATGTGGTGTCTCTTCACTAATTATGTAAAACTGCAAAAAACAAAAATCTAGGGAATGGCAACTTTTACGACAAACTTAACTTTCTTCAGTGTTAGTCAGAATCCTGATCGTAGCCATAACTACTGGTCACTATTGGAGCCAGGTTCTGCTGATACTGAAACCATAACGCACCATGGAGCGCTGCCACTGACCAATCAGAATCCAATATTCACCAACTGTTCAATAATTAGCCCTAATAGTCCTGTCGTTTCACTGCATTTCCTTCCACTGCTTTCATTTCTTGTTCCGATCCCTTTTGTTTTATTGTTTACTGAATTCTTATCTCCATGTTTTCGCACTTGTGTTGCAAATGAGCCCTTTAGGTGGATATATTCACAGATTAAATAAAGGTTGAATGAATAATGGTGATAAATACTGATTACGGAGGCCCAAACCGACTCTATTATCACCTCTGTGAAGATAATCAGTCCATATCAACCTTTTCTGTTTCCTAAATTGGCTTTAAAACTGCCAGTTAATCTGCTAATTTGCACAAAACGCATTTACATAATGAACTCTTTGAAATACAAGAAGATTTTCATGTCTCGCTTCAACAGAAACAAACAGATACAGGGTTTTTAAGTTGCTCGCCGCGACTGCAGCGCGAGAGGAGCCTCTCTCCGTTAAGTGTTTTTTTACGTTTTTGAGGCAAAATGAGACATCCATCACTTGAAAAATGTGGCGGCGCCTTTTGGAAAACGAGCGCTGACACAGAAGTGATTCATGGAGGAGCGTTATTGGAGCTATTAGCCTGGAGAACACACACACAAACAAACAAACAAACAAACACCGCAGGCCGTGCACATGCTCATGCACACAGCACAACGGCGGAGCCATAATGTTAAACTAAATTACATATAATTACGCAGCCAAATCTAATTTTCAGTTACAGATGGAGGGAAAACACCACATGCCTCCAAATCGGAACAATTAGTCCAGATCTGCCTCCATATTTCATGTCACACAGACCTGCAGCGCATTTGCACTTGAAGCTTTTTTTCCTGTAAAACTGTTTCAGTGAACGAGGACGAGTCCGGTCCAGTCTGTCAGGAGTCCGGTCCAGTCCGGTCCAGTCTGTCAGGAGTCTGGTCCAGTCCGGTCCAGTCTGTCAGGAGTCCGGTCCAGTCTGTCAGGAGTCCAGTCCAGTCCAGTCTGTCATGAGTCCAGTCCAGTCTGTCAGGAGTCCGGTCCAGTCTGTCAGGAGTCCGGTCTAGTCCAGTCCAGTCTGTCATGAGTCCGGTCCAGTCCAGTCTGTCATGAGTCCAGTCCAGTCTGTCAGGAGTCCGGTCTAGTCCGGTCCAGTCTGTCATGAGTCCAGTCCAGTCTGTCAGGAGTCCGGTCCAGTCTGTCAGGAGTCCGGTCTAGTCCAGTCCAGTCTGTCAGGAGTCCGGTCCAGTCCAGTCCAGTCTGTCAGGAGTCCGGTCCAGTCTGTCAGGAGTCCGGTCTAGTCCAGTCCAGTCCAGTCAGTCAGGAGTCCGGTCTAGTCCGGTCCAGTCCAGTCGGTCAGGAGTCCGGTCCAGATTCAGTGAAGCATCATCAGGAGCACACTCTAAGAAATAAAATGTTGGGATTTGTTGGATTTAATTAAAAATGTTATGCAACTTGTTCCACGAAACATGGTTATTTAACTGTAAAAAGATGTTGCAGTTAATTGTAAAGATAACCTACTAATAAATCCAAAGTAATTGTGTCAATAAATCTAAAATAAGGTGTCGCTTTAATGCTACAACTTAAGAATTCCATTTTCTACTCAACAGTATTGGTTTGGATTTACACACATTTTATTGTAAATTCAGTGATGGGAAGTCCGATTCTTTTAACTAACCAGGGCTTTAGATTACCTTAATTTGGGCACATCAGATGCTGGAATCGGCGGAGGGGGTGGGTGCGGGATTAGATTTTTCAACAGTAATTCCTGTTTTCTCAGACTATTTCAGATATATTCAAGAGTATGAAGGCATGGATTCCACAAGTCTAATTTCCAGAAGTATTGATTAGCATATGGCCAGCTGATTTTAATTCCAAAATCACAGGACTGCATGCAGGCAGATAATTCATATGTCATATGTTTCACTGCGTTTGTTATGTGAGCGGCCTGAATTTATAGGTCGCCCACAAGGCATGGTTGTTGAGAGAAAACCTTTGGCGTACAACGTACGAGTCAATCTCCAAGCTCTCATCACCTCTCACTGGCCGAAACGGGTGATTTAGACCAATCAAACGGCGCAAATATGTCATACCTGCTGCCAGACAATAGTCTGGTCTTGTCTGTCTTTTATGTTTTGTGTGTCACTTCCTGTTTTATTTTGTTAAGTTTTCCCTCATGTGTCTTGTCTGTCATCTTTACTTCCTGTTCCCCGCTCATCCTGACCTCTGTCCTGATTACCTGTCTCCGCCCTAATTTGCTTCACCTGTGTCTAGTTGTCTTCCCTCCCTTTTGTGTATTTAAACCCTGTCTTTTCCCCTTGTCAGTCGCCAGTTTGTAACTCCAGTAGTTCAGACCAGCGTTCTTGACCTCATTTGTTCGTTTGTTTGCCTGTTTTTTGACCTGTTTTGGATTCCTCGGTTTTTCGTCTTCTGCCTGATCCCTGTCGGTTTTTGTCTGCCTCATCTGATCTGGTTTTGACCTTCTCGCCCTGACTACCGGTACGTGAGTTTGCCTAGTCCTTATGTCCTGTTGCTCGATTGTTAGCCTGCCTGTGTATGACCTGTTTCCGTCCCTGACCTCCCTTTGCTTTTCCCCAGTCGGGGAAAAGACTCCTAACACCGCTCGGGGAGACGGGCTGCTGCCCTCGATCCGGAGGACGAATCTGAGGAGAAAATCCCCAACCATTATCCTCAAGATTCTGTCACTCATTATATTTTTCACCTGTGTGTGAACAATAAACCTTTTGGAACTAACTTTTGTTGTCGGAGTTCTGCATTTGGATTCTGTGTTTGTGCTAACGTTATCACAAAATATGACTTCTGCGGGAAGCATGAATACTTGTGCTTTCCTGTTCGGTACATATGTGTTGTTGTCAATGTTTTCTCTGTCGTTATGAACAAGCCTTGTATATTATAACCGATGTGTTTTACGGGAGGAAAAAAGCAGGGGCGAGTGAGTCAATACTTTCGTTTACACTCTGCTCTGGCCTTTTTTTATTTTTAATTTGGGGACACTAATTTGGGGACATTTAATTTGGGCACACCGTTAGTCGGCCCAGCCAAGGTGTAATCTAAAGGCCTGCTAACTCGATTCTTTCGGTTTGTTCATCTGTTGCGAATCAATTCCAAGTCGATTCAATAATTTTAAAAAAACATCGTGCACCGTTTCTTAAGTTGCAGCGTTAAAGCGACACATTATTTTAGATTTATTGACACAATTACTTTGGATTTATTAGTCGGTTATCTTTACAATTAACTGCAACATCTTTTTACATTTAAATAACCATATTTCATGGAACAAGTTGCATAACATTTTTAATTAAATCCAACAACTTCCAACTTCCATTGATTTTTTTTCATTATTTTGCTTGATTTTTCTTCGGTTTTGTTGATTCTTTTCATTATTTTGCTTGATTTTTCTTCGGTTTTGTTCATTTTTTTGACGAACATTTGAACAGGATCTTAAACTGTAATGTCTGTAAAACTGAATTTCAGTTTGAACACAGTTTGAACATTTTGTGATAGAACATTAGATCCTGTTGGGATCAAATAAAACGTGTTTAGTATTTGTGCAGATTTCTGGTGTAATTCAGTTCTTCCAGGAAATAATCATTTAAAAAAAAGAAAAAAAAAAAAAAATTGCCTTTTTAACAGTATCATGATATATCGTGATATACCGTATTGTGATCCTAGTATTGTGATTTGTATCGTATCGCCAGATTCTTGCCGATACACAGCCCTACTCCTGAATGTTTTCCAGCTACTCGGTCATGTTTGAGAATGTTTTCTTTGACTTGGATCAGATTAACGGAGCTGGAGGCGTGAAGCTAACCTTCATTACATCTCGGTTCCAAATGATCATTCTTTGCACATAAATAACCGATGATAAAAACTGAGAAAACATGAAAAGTATTTGCCTTTTAGATTCAAATGTGAGGTGTTTTATCCTCCGCTCCACTGATATTTCAATCTTTTCCACATTATTCACAATCCAGCGGCGCAGGTAATGTCAGGAGTAATTAGTGACACATTTACAGCTGGTTTCATTACAAACGTTCGGCTCCCATTAAAACCCGTCAGCCTTCCATCAAAACCTGGAACCGCTCACATCACACCGCTTTCAGAACGTTTGAGTAGGTTTGGGCCATTTTTTTCTATTAACTTCTTGATGCTTCCAGCCCCTGTTTCCGTGGTAACTAGCAGGTTTTTTTTTTTTTCTTTTTTTTTTTTGGTCCATTCAGGTGTGCGGAGGAATCATCACAGCAGGAGGGGAGGAAAAAAAAAACCAAGGAGACGGAGCTTTGATGTGAGCTCTGCGGAGGTTTCCAGAGGTTTCCATCTGAAGACACTCACACTTTTCCACTTTATGTCTTCATGTCCTCCACCTTTCACCTACAGCCTCAAAGCACATTCATTATGTTCTGCTTAAGATGCTCTAGTTTCCATGGACGCCAGTATTCAAGACATAATGTCTAAAAAAACAGACCGATCTGAAGAAAAAGGCCTCATGTGACGTCATCAGTCGGAGGACGGTCCCATCTGGTCGTGGTTTCATCGTCTGAGTCAGAAAACGGAACTTCCTAAAGAACAACTAGACATGGAAAGTCTAAAACATCTGTCTAAATTTACTTTTTTTTAAACTGCTTTTTAAGGAAACGGTCTGAAAATGTACTCATTCTTGGAAAAAGTAAAAGCACTATTGGTGCTGATTAAACTTTTCCTTATTGTGCTGATTTCTACAATATCACTGTTGTAAACTGCAGTTATTTGTGGCTTTAAATGTGTCCTTATGGTCAGAGTTATAATTTACAGAAGAGGATTAAGGCCGCTGGGGAGAAAAAGGTCCAATCTATTATTATTATCATTATTATTATTATTATTATTATTACCTCTGCCAGGAGGTATTGTGATCACTTTGCATGGTGTTTGTGTGTTTGTTTGTTAGCAACTTTACAGGAAAACTCTTCCACCCATCTTTCCCAAATCGTCCCCACAGATAGGCCTAGGCCCTGGGACCAACCCATTACATTTTGGTCCCAGTAGGCCAAAGTTCAAGGTCACAGCAAGGTCACAACATCTACACTTTCCTATCTCTCGTCATTGAGCAATTTTCCAAAATTCATCAAAAATTCAAAACGACTCCGATTAGCCTCCAGTTGGATCCACCTGTAGCTTAGAACAATATCTTGTATCTGGAACCAAATTGTCCACATCCACTGTGGAATGTGGACTCTGTGGACATTTACATTTAACACTGAAAATCCCATTTACCACACATTTAAAATTAGAACTCAACAAATACTGATGTGAATTGAATAGAATTTGACAAACACACGACTGGTACCAAGCTTCAACTTCGTACCAAATATCGTTCCTCTCCATTTCTCTTCCGTTACGCTCTGTCGACTTTATTATTTTTTATGCACTGTTTTCAAAAAATCATGAAAAAATGCAATTTGTGAAATATCATTATGAAATTTGTTTCGATCCACACATGCACACCGTTCGGGGTGCTTGGCGGAGGTTCTCTGGACACTTGTTATGTTTGTACTTTCCTTTATCTCCTGTTCTAGATCTAGAAGTCACTCCACAGCTTGTTACGCACATACTTTTCATTGTTGTTCTTACAATGATGATTAAGATGGAGGCTAAAAAAAAAAAACACTACTTTTATCAGAGTAGAACCATGCACCATTAGTGGAATATTCAGTTTCATTACTCGTGTGAACAGCTAAGCAGGAACATTATCCTTCTGAGAATGACGGCGCTGATTCTTCACATGCCGTCAGTGCAGCAGCTGTCATTAAACTGGATTCATTTTTAGCTGGGACCAGTAACTGAAGTGGGATTATGCAACCACACACCCAGCGCTTCACCACATCGCCTCTGGACTCTCATCTTATCCTCCCCAATCTTCTCCTCTCTCTCTATTTCTGCCACTGTCTTTTTCTACTACCCCCCCGCCCCCCCCCCCCTCGTTCCCTGTCTCCTGTTGCCACGGCAGCAGCAATGTGAAAAGGCGGGAGGTGGAGGATGGAGGGCACAAAATGTCATCGCAGTCATGTTGACGAGAGGAAAAAAAACAGTCGCAAATACAGATGAAGTGTAATTTAAGCCTTAAAGCATCTACTGATCTACAGTGTTTAATACCTGTTGATCCACTCGTCCTGTCAATACCAGGAAATAACGGAGGTAAAATGCAGTTTGTCGTCTTTTCAGCAACATCAGATGTCTTTTTCAGATGCATTGAGAGGCTCCGTAGTTACCGTGGAAACACTGTCATCTTCTACAACAGGGGTGTCAAACTCATTTGAGTTCAGGGGCCACATTCAGCCCAAACTGATCTGAAGTGGGCCGGACCGGTAAAACATTAGCAGAATAACCTGTAAATAATGACGACTCCAAATTTTTCTCTTTGTTTTAGGGCAATCAAAATTAAATTATAAAAATATGTACATTTTCAAACTATCCAAACAAAAACGATGTGAATAACCTGAAAAAACTGAAATTTCTTGACAAAAATAAGTGCAATTTTAACAATATTACACCTCAACTTACCATTTATACATGCATATGATGGGTTGGATCTACAAAGGCAACAAATATTTAATAACAGGAAGAATAATATCAAAATTTCACTTTCAAAATTTCAGGTTTTTCGCATTTTATTGTTAAAGGATAGTTTGCAAATGTTAATATTTTCATCATTTAATGTAAGTTTTTACACTAAAACAAAGAAAATTTGGAGTTGTCATTACTTATTTACAGATGTAATGTAATATTATGTTTTTCACATTAAACTACGAAAATTTGGAGTCGTTATTTATTGGTTATTATGCTATTATTTTAGATGAGATCACATTGGTCTGTATGTGGAACCTGAACAAAAATGACTTCGACATCCTTCACTGTTAATATCTTAAGTGTAATTTTTGCATTTTGCAAATTCATCTCATGGGCCAGACCAGAACCTTTGGCGGGCCAGTTCTGGCCCCCGGGCCGCATGTTTGACACCTGTGATCTACAACATTGATTCCCCAGTAAAATCCACGGAGTTGGATCACTGACTGGATGGACACACTGGGTTTATGTTCAGTTAAGGAGAGATTTGACTGAAAAGGTCACTTTGTCTTCAGTTTTCTCGGTTTCTGATATAATAACCATCAACTTTATTCTGAACTTTTAGGAATATTTTCATGATCAGTGAATTAAATATAGGAAAATACCCGGTTTATACTGATAAAATGAAAAATACACATGATAATATTATAATAAATGGAGATAAATGACTTAGGAAAGGTTAGATGTAGAGAAAATTTGATTTGGGAACTGACATAAAAGTAGCGATGCACCTCAACAGGAATTTTAAAAACATCTTTGCCTGTGGATTGGAATCTGTAGATACGGCCAGTTTTTTCCATTTTGAAAAAGGACAAAAAATGACAAAGATATGGTCAGAAATATAACCCCCCCGACTTCATTTTCACGCTTTTACTCATGTTTGTTTGCTCTGAGTTCAAATCATCATATCTCCGGTTGTATTTGTTCTATCAACATCAAATAAAAAGTGGGAGAGTGTGTCAAGTCCGCAGTTTCAAACACAATTGTCCGCAGTGGTCTACATGACCGCCTTCACACGCTATGATGTGTTAAAAATGTCATGTGATTGAGTTATGGGGCCGTGACTATGGATTCAGATTCAGAAAACTTTATTTATCCCATACGGGCATTTCATTATCAGCGTCCCACAGACATCAGCCCACATCCAAAGTGCAATGTGACAAACAGAAATAAATCAGTGCACAAATATAGGACTATTGAAAGCAACTACGAATAAATGCATTTAAATAATCAACAATAAATAATCAATAAATACCAATGCAGACTAAAAGACCCTATTGGTTTTGCTAATATTAAACAACAACAAAAAATCATATAAAATGACTAAAATGGCTTCTGTCAGAGTTTAAAAGTGTGATAGCTGAAGGAATAAGATGTTGAATATCTGTTGGTTCTCCTCTGAGGAGCGTGGTAATGCCAGCCTGAAGGCATTAAGGCAGCACCCTTAAGGACCCTTAAGGTTTAAAAATGCACAACAAAAAACAACCAACACCACCCCCACCCCGACACAATGCCTCCACATCAAGAGATCAATTCCACTGGAACCCTAACACCTTATGTTGTAATATGTTACAGGGTGGGGAAGCAAAATTTACAATGAACATTTAGTTGTTTTTTCTCAGCAGACACTACGTCAGTTGTTTTGAAACCAAACATATACTGATGTCATAATCATACCTAACACTATTATCCATACCTTTTCATAAACTTTTGCCCATATGAGTAATCAGGAAAGCAAACGTCAAAGAGTGTGTGATTTGCTGAATGCACTCGTCACACCAAAGGAGATTTCAAAAATAGTTGGAGTGTCCATAAGACTGTTTATAATGGAAAGAAGAGAATGACTATGAGCAAAACTATTACCAGAAAGTCTGGAAGATACTATTAAAGAAGAATGGGAGAAGTTGTCACCTGAATATTTGAGGAACACTTGCGCAAGTTTCAGGAAGCGTGTGAAGGCAGTTATTGAGAAAGAAGGAGGACACAGAATAAAAACATTTTCTATTATGGACATTTTCTTGTGGCAAATAAATTCTCATGACTTTCAATAAACTAATTGGTCATACACTGTCTTTCAATCCCTGCCTCAAAATATTGTACATTTTGCTTCCCCACCCTGTATGTACATTTAATTGTACAGCTATGACTGTTACAATGTAAAAATTCTATTAAAAAAAAAAAAAAAAAAAAACTTTGGAGAAAAATAAAGTCGTGCTGGGTCTTTTTGGGTTGAGTTAACTTTACTGTTTTCACTCTAAAACTTCATCGTCATTATTTAAAGGTTCTTGTGTTATTATGTTACTGGTCTGGCCCAGTTGGGATCATATTCGTTTGTATGTGGAACATGAACTAAAATGAGTCTGACATCCTTGATCTCATTTATTTATAATTTGTGTTTGGTTCAGTGTTTTGAAACCTATCTGAACCCAGAGGATGAAGGAGCAGCTGTCAGCAAACAGCAGATCCATCAGCGGTATGAGAGTGAAGTCCATCCACAGACAGGTAAAGCCGTCAGCAGACCCTATAGATGCGTTTCATCATCTGACTGGAGGCTGACGGTGGTGTGAGTTTCTAACCGTGAACCTCCACACTCCACGCCTCAGGAACAAAGAGCGGATCTGAGTTTGACTTTTTCTGGACAGGCTTCGTCTCCTGGAGGCTGTGGGTTTTCTTCTCCAGGCGTCGAGCTGATCTTCTATAATCACCGAGTTCAGACCGAGGACACGGCTCATGTGAGCGTTCCCGTCTGTCAAACTCCGCCCTGATCCGCCCACGACGCTCTTTCAACCATGGTTAGAATAGTTTTGGATTTGTAATTATAATTTAGTGTTTTTTACCTCCGCCAAAGAGGTTCTGTTTTAGCCGGCGTTGGTTTGTCTGTCCGTCTGTCTGTCCGTCCACGTGCAAGATACCTCAAAAGTTATGGACAGATTTGGATGAAAATTTCAGGAAATGCTGATACTGGCACAAGGAACTAATGATTAAATTTGGGTGGTGATCAGTTACTATACTGACTATACTGATATTTGAGTCTCCTTGTGGAAAAAGTATCCAGATTGTGTTGTTGTTTCTGTGAGTTACAGTAAATATTCTCAGTGGTCCTGTTGGATGTTTAACAGGTCGTTCAGTCTTTCTCCTTTGCTGTAATTGAAGGTGTGAGGCTAAACCGAAGCTAATGTCAATTCTCTTTGGAGCTGCGTTTGTTTGCATTTCCACAGGCTCTTTTCTTTTCTGCTTCATATTTCTGGCTCTGATGCTGGAAAACAACGGTCCTGTTCTGAACCCAGGTCTACATGAAAAGATGTTTAGTTTCCACCTGGAAGAAACAGCTGTTAATTTCCACAACACCAGACTAAAAACACTGAGTCAGTGAGAATAAACGGCGTGTAGTACGGGCAGCGGTACAGACGAGCTTCGAACAGATGGTACAAGACGTTACTCATCTCCAGAAAAAGCACAGCGAGCGCTGGGAATATCTTTATTTAACGCAGCCTTATTATAGCGATACAGTGATACATGTTTGAACAGCTCACGATCTGGAAATGATTAAGAAAAAGCAACAGCATAGACCAAGACGGACGCACAAACGCAGAGGAAAGTCGAGCTGAAAGCAAGGTTATTATCATTAACGAAAAGTCAAATGGAAAAAACATTTTTGTTAAGTGAAATAAATAAAAACTAGAATTAAAAGACAGAAAGGAAAACTAACTGAAACTGTATTGTGTGTTTACAAAACTAACTAAAACGGATACAAATTATGGATAAAATTCCCTTCGTTTTCCTCTTTGTCAATGTTGATATAGGTAGTACAGAAGTGGGGAGGCCAACGGTGAAAGTATGGAAAGTTTCAGTTTTGTTTTCACGTAAGTGACGTTGTGTATGGATCACACCCCCACCTACACACACACACACACACACACACACACACACACAAAACCTGCTATAGGGAATTCATCCATGGTACCAAGGTTATTATCGTTAATGAAAAGTAACGAAATGACGAAAACTAGAATTGAAAAAACATTTTCGTTAACTGAAATAAATAAAAACAATTAAAAGAAAAACACTATAACTACCTGAAGCTGTATTGTGTGCTTATAAAACTAAAACGGATAAAAATTCTGGATAAAATTCCCTTAGTTTTCGTCTTTGTCAACGTTGGACTGATACAAAACTGATTTATTTTGCTCTAGCAATTTTAGCTAGTGGCACCATATGACACTTTTTGGTCCATCACTTGTGTTCACTTGTGGTTTCCAGTCGTCTTCTGGTCCCCACTCTACCTGGAAACATGCAGACTAAAGCAGCAGAGTCCTGTCTGGGATTTATTTGAATACGACAACAGAGAAGAAGAGAAAAGAGACGACTAAACTAAAATTAAACTAAAACTAAAGCTAAGCATTTAGAAAAAAAGGAAAAATTATAAAAAGGCGTGGTCGACACGGGGGTGCAGTGGTTAGCACTGGTGCCTCACAGCAAGAAGGTCCTGGGTTCGATTCCAACACCAGTCGACAGGGGGTGGGACCTTTCTGTGTGGAGTTTGCATGTTCTCCCCGTGTCTGCGTGGGTTCTCTCTGGTACTCTGGCTCCTCCCACCATCCAAACACATGCACTGATAGGTTAATTGGTTAATCTAAATTGCCCATAGGTGTGAATGTGAGAGTGACTGTTTGTCTGTATATGTTCAGTCTGTGATGAACTGGAGACTTGTCCAGGGTGAACCCCGCCTTCACCCCTATGTAGCTGGGATAGGCTCCAAGTGACCCCCGTGACCCTAGTGAGGATAAAGCAGGTTCAGAAAATGAATGAATGAATGAATAATAAAAGGTAGTAAACCTGCTCTAAAAACAAATTAAAACGAACTGAATTAGAGAAAAAAAAGTCCAAACTAAATAAAACTAAACTATAATGAAAAATCCAAAACTATTAGAACCTCGGTGTTTACATGCACTTCAGAAATGCGATAATCGAAAAACCCTGGTTTACATGATTCAGTCAGTTATTTGATTTATTTCGGAGGACGTACGTTCGTTATGAGGAAAGACGTACGTGTCCTGTCATTTTCAAAACATCTGGTCTTGTCTTGTTGACCATGACAACGCCTACAGTGTTAGCGTTAGCTGTCCTAATGTGGGAGGAGCTAATAAGTAGTGATGTAGTTCTCAAGACCAGTTTTGGTCTCCAGCCCAATTTTTCGTGGTCTCAGTCTGGTCACAAACTCAACTCATTTGGTGTTAAAAAAAAAAAAAAAAGCCCCAACTGTCTATTTTTACAGATCAGGGCTGTCAAACTCGTTTTGGTTCAGGGGCCATATTTGGTCCAATTTACTAAGAAAACTAGCAAACCTGCTCTAAAAACTAATTAAAACTACCTGAATTAGAGAAAAAAAAGTCCAAACTAAATAAAAGTAAACTATAATGAAAAATCCCAAACTCTTCTAACCTCGCTCTGGACCTGAATGTGAACAAATCAAACTTTGATCTTTTTTAGGTCTCAGATCCAGGTTTCAGCTCCACGTGTCTTTGTGGATGAGTCACTGCTGTGGATAGAAGTCATGCATCCGATCTATCCTGGGACCCGCTTTTAAAAATAGCCCCCCCACACCCCGCCCCCCCCGCCGTCCTCACTCGTCACCCCTCTAAAACGCCCCGACATTGGCCTCCTCTGCTCTGGGCTGTTTATCGTTGGCTGGACTCGACACGCCGCCGTTCCAAGAACCACTTTATTCCAAGACTCACCTTGGTCCAAGGCTCACATTTAATTATGGCTGTGATTCACGGCCCCTTTGTTCCCACTGTCAGCTCCACTTTCCTCCAAACAGACGCACAGCTCTTTACTCCACATCCCCATCCTCCTCCTCCTCCTCACTGTCATCTTTACTCAGCATCTGAAAGTTTAGATCTATTTACATAGTTTACAGCTGACATTTGGATACAAAACACTGACCTCCTTTAACCCATAAAGGCCCAGAACGACTTCTGCGGCAGTTCACAAAGGAATAATTATCCATATTTAACCTTTATTTAGTGATTTATCACTACTTATTATAATAATATCCTCTGTATTTTGCCTTTTTTTCAGAGAAAAGCAGGTATTTTCCTATATTTCATTTACTGATCATGCAGATGTTAAAACTCAGATTAACGTTGATGGTTATTATATCAGAAACCGAGAAAACAGAAGAAACTTTTTTCAGCAAAATATACCATGAACTGAACATAAAAACAAGTGTGTCCATCCACCGTCATTGACCCAACTCCATGGGTTATTCAAATATGTAAAAGGAAACGGATTTCTGAGTGTGTTTCATGGCCCGGTGCATAGAGTAGAACAGCAGACAGGAACTGAAGACCATGACTGTGGTGAGGCTGGGGTCCACCGGGGCCCGGCTGGGGTCCACCGGGGCCACCACATGAATGCATATGTGCATTTATAGAAGATGCTCCTCCAGTTATTCCCACATCTGCGCTTTTTTCAGTTCCTCCTCCCTGATCCAGCGGTAAATGGGTTCAGTCCAGTCAGTCGGACTCACTGATAACTCCTCCCATAAATTAGCTGTGCACGTAGCTGCGTTCAGGCGCCTGTGGTGTGCTGCAGAAAACTCAAACTCGGAGATGTCATTAGTGGTTCAGGTGAAGGCAGCGTGGACAGTTTAGACTCATGGACACACAGGTGAAGCATGAAGGCAGTGTGGGGGATCTGAATATGAGAACGGCTCGTAAACGAGCGGCTCGCAATGAATCGGTTCTTATTATTGACTTAAAAGAGCCGTTCAAAAGACTCGACTCATCACATCTCTCATGCCTGGTTGCGTGAGCCAGGATGGATAAAATCTCCCAGCATACCTCACAACATTTGAATACGGACATAAAATTGTGCCTAGTAGGTAGTAGGTCATGTTTGTATTCATTTGGTGACTTTGGCGGTGATCGGGCCTGTGAAGGCTGAGGAAAACCTGTACAAACGCCCTCCTGTGCTGCAACATCGATGGGACAAACACACCGGACCCAGAACCTCCATTATAGTCGGATAAACCAAGTGTGTCCATCCACTGTCACTGACCCAACTCCATGGGTTATTTTCCTATTTGTTTTTGTTAATTTTCTTGCATATTTTATTATTATTTTTCTTCCATTTTGTTCAGTTTGTGGCTTATTTTCTGCATCTTTTTAGTTTTGTTGAATTATTCATTTTTGTTCATTTCGCTTCTATTTTTTTCTTTTCTTGTTTACATTTTAATACTTTTGCTTATTTTTTTCCACATTATGTAGCATTTCATAAATGAATTGGTTTTTGCTCATTTGATGTATTATTTATGATAAACCAAGTGTCACTGATTGTTTTGGTTGATTTTATTGCTTTGACATTTCAATTAAGTACATTTTTTGCAATGTTTTTTTTTTTTTTTTTTTTTTACAGTATTTGTTATTTTGTAAAGCGTCTGTTCATTTTATTTATTATTTAATATGAAATAAGTGTGTCCATCCACTGTCATTGATCCAACTCCATGGGTTTTACTGGTGAATCAATGCTGTAGAAGATGACGGTGTTTCCACGGTAACTACGGAGCCTCAGAGACAATAGTTTGACAATAGTTGCGATGAGTTTACAGTGAGTTTTTCTTTTTTTTTTTACCTCTTGTATTTAATGCTGTATTTCTGTGATTCGATCGCCCATGAAGCGTTTGTAGAACCAGTCAGGGAAACAAACACCTGTACAAGAGGAAACGTCTCGTCACAGATGTGTTTTGTGTGTCGGCGCTCAGACAAACACTGATTCTCGATGTTAGTGAAGGTAATCGACATGATGGAAGGAAATGTGTGAGTGCAGCTGTTTGCTTTTGGAAAACAGGCCTGTGAAGCAGCAGACGGCACTTTGTGTTTTTGGCTTTTTAAAGTCGACTTTTTTCAAGGCCGACCAAGGTGCTCTTTGAATTGTTTGGGCTTGTGCTTGAAAACACAAGGGCACGCGAATCAAATATTTATCAAGCTTATACGTCTGCCTGTCAGAGGAAATTCTTAGGAGGCAAACTGAACATCAAAAAAGCCTTTCAGCCGCTGAAGGAAATGTCAGAGAAAAAAAAGCCGACAAGCTTACACAGCGTGGTACAGGCGCTGTATTCTATGTGTATTCATGCCTTTCATCAGATGAAAGCTTGGCGCAGATTTGTAGACATACGTAATAATGCTCGGAGGGTGCCAAGGTTTCCCCGTGCACCCTCCCTCCCAAATGTTTCACCATATTGCTGGTTGCACACAGGCCACAGCTCAGCGTATATTCGCTCAAATAAGGCGTCTGCGAGAGTCTGGCAGTAAATACTTTCCATTAATCCTCCGCACAAGTCTGTTCGCTGTCAGACGACCTTTTCCAAATCCTCCACGTCCAACCCAAAGCTCCCGTTGAGACGCCACGGAAACACAAAGAGGGAATCAAACAGCAGAGTGACCTCTGAGCCTCTGATGTCACAGCCTCATCTGATCCAAACTAGAATAACAATAATAATAAGAATAACAATAATAATAATAATAATAATAATAATAATAATAATAATAATAACAACTTTATTTATATAGCACCCTTAAAATCTGAGTTTACAAAGTGCTTTGACAGACAAAACAAAGTGTACAACAGCAGAAAAAACAGAGCAAACAAGTGTTCAGAGAACGCAAACCTCCAAGCAGCCCGAACGGTGTCCATGTGTGGATCGACTATTTCTGTTTAAATTCAACAGTTTCCAGGTTGTTCCATACAGCAGAAAAAGTTGAAGCTTGGTACCAGCCATGTGTCTGTTCAATTATACTCAATTCCAATCAATATTTGTTGAGTTCTAATTTTAAATGTGTGGTAAATGGGATTTTCAATGTTAAATGTAAATGCCCACAGAGTCCACATTCCACAGTGGATGTGGACAATTTAGTTCCAGATACAAGATATTGTTCTAAGCTACAGGTGGATCCAATTGGAGGCTATTGACAAATATCTTGTGTAATTACAGGAGGTTTCACAACAAAAATGTTGAATAAATGTATTTTTGTGAATGTATAACATGTATAAGCACTGATAAACTGTCCAAATACAGTTTTTATCAGTGGATTGGACAACTGAGTCTCACTGAAAATTACTTAAATATATATTTATAGGTAATTTGATTGTTTTAATACATGTAAATATTTTTTTATTAAACATTAAAAAGTCAAATAAATATGCAAAATCTCATGTAAAGTTTGGGCAAAAAAACTGTATTTTAATTATGGAAAATTACCGTATTTTTATGAGATGGTTATTTTCTGTTATTTTACAGTGTTTTTTTGGCACCTCTGCTGCTGGAATAATACTGTTTTTTTTACAGTTTTTTTTTTTTACAGTTTTTTTTTTTTTTTTTACAGTGCATGTGAGTATAAGCTCATTATTGTCAATTAGTGTTTAGTTTTAATACATCTTTCCAGTTATAAAACTCAAAATTCCAATTCCAGTTTCAAACATTGTAGAACATTTTAGTCTTATTCTTTACACGCCACAGAAACATCAGCCAGAAGAAAAAACAGACTGGTAAATATTTGGATGTGAGACAAAGAAGTGAGAACAAATCTGTGAAAGCTTCAGTCTCTGAGGAACAGATAAAATAATGAGATGTGAACATTTTCTGTGAACAAGTGGGAAGTTCTGGCTCAATAATTCCAAGCTGACAGTCTGGAGGAGCTTTTATTTACTTCTTAAATAAAGATAAATAAATAAATAAATACATAAATAAAAAAATGAAGACGTGCATGCCAGGAGGAGATGAGTGAGGCTCTGTTTGTGGAACTGTAGATGGATGTGACACATGTACAGACTGTTTCCACAGTTAACAGTCTGTCATTCTGTTCACACGTTTGTATTTGTAAAACTCATGACCTACGCTGCTGCTGTGTTTTAGGGTGTGGGTTTACGTCAGCTGATCCACCATAAATGACAGAACCAAGAGGAAATGTACCAAACAGAACCTACAGGACACAAAATGAATGGTTTGAAAAGATGACGACTGTGGTCACTTCAGCATCTGAGTGACAAACGGGTCACATGACAGGAAACGTTCAGTCAAGAATCAGTACCAGATGAATGTGTGAGGTTCTCTGGTTCTGGTCTGTGTTCCAGTCCTGGTTCTGGTCTATGTTCCAGTCCTGGTTCTGGTCTGTGTTCCAGTCCTGGTTCTGTTCTGTGTTCCAGTCCTGGTTCTGGTCTATGTTCCAGTCCTGGTTCTGTTCTGTGTTCCAGTCCTGGTTCTGTTCTGTGTTCCAGTCCTGGTTCTGGTCTACGTTCCAGTCCTGGTTCTGTTCTGTGTTCCAGTCCTGGTTCTGGTCTACGTTCCAGTCCTGGTTCTGTTCTGTGTTCCAGTCCTGGTTCTGGTCTACGTTCCAGTCCTGGTTCTGTTCTGTGTTCCAGTCCTGGTTCTGTTCTATGTTCCAGTCCTGGTTCTGTTCTGTGTTCCAGTCCTGGTTCTGTTCTGTGTTCCAGTCCTGGTTCTGGTCTACGTTCCAGTCCTGGTTCTGTTCTGTGTTCCAGTCCTGGTTCTGGTCTACGTTCCAGTCCTGGTTCTGTTCTGTGTTCCAGTCCTGGTTCTGTTCTATGTTCCAGTCCTGGTTCTGTTCTGTGTTCCAGTCCTGGTTCTGTTCTGTGTTCCAGTCCTGGTTCTGGTCTACGTTCCAGTCCTGGTTCTGTTCTGTGTTCCAGTCCTGGTTCTGGTCTACGTTCCAGTCCTGGTTCTGTTCTGTGTTCCAGTCCTGGTTCTGGTCTACGTTCCAGTCCTGGTTCTGTTCTGTGTTCCAGTCCTGGTTCTGGTCTATGTTCCAGTCCTGGTTCTGTTCTGTGTTCCAGTCCTGGTTCTGTTCTATGTTCCAGTCCTGGTTCTGGTCTGTTCCAGTCCTGGTTCTGAATGCAGATCAATCTAACTATAGAAGTGGGTGGGACTTCCACTGGAGGAGACCTGAACTCATCCAATCACAGTCCAGATATGACTTCTAACAGTGACCAATAGGAACTAGGCTGAGATCTGGAACCATTTCCATGTGATAAACCATTAAAATATGAACCATTAGAAGGAAAGGAACATTTAGAATATTTCAAAAATTCGTCAGAAATTCAAAAATCAAAGTATCTCAGAACTGTGAACGAACTTTGTAGACACTGTCCCAGTGAAGACGCAGTGTTTCTGCTGGTAAGGTTTGGCCGTGGCACAGCACCACAGCAAACATTTTATACAAAAAACATCATCACCGTCGCATTAAACTTATTTTACATATGTATAACCTCCTCAGACCCAGCTATGGGTTTTCTGTCCACATTTGCGGACAACAGTTACACAACTTTATTTTATACAAAAAAAAAGAAAAGAAAACGGTCCACCACGAAGGACGTTCCATAAAAATGTTAAAAAACTGCATCTGAAAAAACTGCTGCATCATCATGTTTCCAGTATAGGCACTTATTTAATAAACAAAAAAAGCTGGTACTTTGCTGACATTTCCTGGGTCTGAGGAGGATAACATAATACCAGTCCAGGACAAACGTTCCGCCCCCTCAAATGAAAGTTTGTGAAGCTTCAGGAGGAAGAGGAAAGATAAATGAGTGTAAAGTTTCACTTTCATTTCTGTGGGAGGAACAGACTGCACCGCCCCGTACCCCCATAGTATTATAAGTAGGATGGAAACAGACGCATGCATCCCCCTGGCCATACTGCACACATGCGGCCAAGCCCCCCCACACCACCACCACCAACCGAAAAGTGCACACGTTGTAACTTCATGTATCAGTCATAAACAATAGTTAATTAAAGGGTTCGGCCTGTCAATCATCACACCATACTTCTGATCAAAATGATCAAATGTTTATATAATCAAAATAAACAGTGAAAAACAATACTTTTTTTCCATCAAGTGTATTTAATTTTTTAATGCAGTGTTTTTCAACCTTGGGGTCTGGACCCCACGTGGGGTCACCTGGAATTCAAATGGGGTCGCCTGAAATTTCTAGTATTTGATAAAAATAAAATAAAAACTTACAAATAAAAAATCTATGGTGAGTTGACAGAGACAATCCCAGACCATAACAGACAAACTGTGGTTGTGAAACTGCAGCACTGTGGTTCTGTTTCTGTGTCAAATGTTCACTGTGGTCAGTTTCAGATGCTGCAGCTCTTTCATAATTCATAGTTTCAGTTCTTGTTTGTTCAGTATTAACTGTCCTCCTTGTAAATCACAGCTGGACTGACTGGACAGATCCTGACCAAGGAAAATCTAATTCTCCCTTTGTACAGTAATCTACACCTGGATTTACTGCCTCCGTCCATCATAATTTACATTAGATAGACTAAATGTCCTCTAAAATCAATATTTATTTGCAACGCAGTGTAGCAAAATATTATAAACAAATAAATTTCAGCAAAAAAAATGTCTGGGGTCCCCAGAAATTTGTGATGTTAAAATGGGGTCACAAAAAGAAAAAAGATTGAAAACCACTGTTCTAATGCCTCTGGACATCAAATTTAATGCTTTTTAATGTCATTTAAGGCCTTAATTTTCACAAAATCAAGGCCTATTTAAATACTTTTAATGCTTTTTAATGACCCACAGAAACCCTGAAACAATTAATTGACACTGAAAATCATTTGACCATACATGGATTGTCAGTACGAGATCAGGCAAAAACACACATTTTGAGGTATTTCTATCCAAAATATGGGTAGAAGACATGAAAAAATCAGCTAAAAAAAGGGCCGTTGTTCACAAACACATTTTTTATATGATGTAAAATCAATACAAACCATAACACATTCCTATTGTAAGTGAGTGTGTGAGTTTGAAGTGGACTGAATATGTTGTGCTGAAGGTAAGCCTGTAGGAACTGACTGAACGGCAGTAATGGCTCCTAAACATGAGAAAACAGCCTTTGGTTCGGTATGTGTTCGTTATCTGGCAGCTCAGTGACAGCCAGCTCTGGCATTGATGAAGCTGCCGCAGGAGCTTCTATTGTGGGAAAGAAAAGCAGAAAATCTCCACGAGTAATTACCGACGAAGAGAAAAGGAGCAGGAAGATGGAAATCCAGTGAAAAAAAGAGCAGAGCGCAGCAGAGAACGAAAAAGCATCTGGAGCTCAACTTCATTTAGACGCAGAGGCGGAAAAAACCCAACCAGTGCCCCTGGACGTCAGCGTCATGTTCCATCAGAACCCATAAACAGCTGAATGTGTGAGCGTCAGCTTCTGTCTTCCAGTCCTGAGATTAATCTAGGAATGTAATGATTACCGGTATAACAATAAACTGTGGTAAAATTGCAGATGGTTAGTATTACTGTTTAAATTCTAATTATCATGATAATCGTGTTTGATTACCGCACTTTTAGGGGAAAAAACGCCTATGTAAAGATCTGCTTTTATGTCAAATATTTGAGTTTAGTTTTAATTTATTACAATTTTAACTTTCTATACCTAATATTTGGAACTAATATTCACTTTTAAAGTCTGTGAAAAGGTTCGTTAAGCATCTGTGTGTTATTTATGTAATAAAGTATATACACTTTTCAAATCAGATTTTATATTTTTTTGTGTGTTTTTGTCCTTTTGTGTTGATATAGTAGGTTAAAGTGGAAAAATAATAGACAGATGAGATAGATGAAGCTGTGCTGAAAAACAGATCCCAAACATGGGTATAGTAAACATTTGTTTATATAGTATATAAAGGCAAAACCAAAAGGACTGAAAAACAGACAAAATAGGCTCAGACCACTAAGGGTTAATATTTGAATGTTTCTGCATGTTTCATCCCGGTTGCGGAACGCTGGACCAGCTCTATACTCTCCATCGGGTGCTCGAGGGTTCATGGGAGTTCGCCCAACCAGTCCACATGTGTTTTGTGGATCTGGAGAAGGCGTTCGACCGTGTCCCTCATGGTATCCTGTGGGGGGTGCTTCAGGAGTATGGGGTCCGGGGCCCTTTGCTAAGGGCAGTCCGGTCCTTGTATGACCGAAGCAGGAGCCTGGTTCGCATTGCCGGCAGTAAGTCAGACCTGTTCCAGGTGCACGTTGGACTCCGGCAGGGCTGCCCTTTGTCACCGGTTCTGTTCATAATTTTTATGGACAGAATTTCTAGGCGCAGCCAGGGGCAGAAGGGGGTCCGGTTTGGGGACCACAGGATTTCATCTCTGCTTTTTGCAGATGATGTTGTCCTGTTGGCCTCATCGAACCTGGACCTTCAGCGTGCACTGGGGCGGTTTGCAGCCGAGTGTGAAGCGAGCGGGATGAGGATCAGCACCTCCAAATCTGAGGCCATGGTTCTCGACCGGAAAAAGGTGGTCTGCCCTCTCCGGGTCGGTGGAGAGTCTTTGTCCCAAGTGGAGGAGTTCAAGTATCTTGGGGTCTTGTTCACGAGTGAGGGAAGGATGGAGCGTCAGATTGACAGACGGATCGGTGCAGCGTCTGCAGTGATGCAGTCGCTGTACCGGTCGGTTGTGGTAAAGAAGGAGCTGAGCCGAGAGGCGAAGCTCTGGATTTACCGGTCAATCTACGTTCCTACCCTCACCTATGGTCATGAGCTTTGGGTCATGACCGAAAGGACAAGATCCTGGATACAAGCGGTCGAAATGAGTTTCCTCCGTCGGGTGGCTGGGCGCACCCTTAGGGATAGGGGGAGGAGCTCAGTCACCAGGGAGGAGCTCGGAGTAGAGCCGCTGCTCCTCCACATCCAGAGGGGCCAGCTGAGGTGGCTCGGGCATCTGTTTCAGATCCTCCTGGACACCTCCCTGGGGAGGTGTTCCGGGCATGTCCCACCGGGAGGAGACCTCGGGGAAGACCCAGGACACGTTGGAGAGACTATGTCTCTCGGCTGGCCTGGGAACGCCTCGGGGTCCCCCTGGAAGAGCTGGAGGAGGAGTCTGGGGAGAGGGAAGTCTGGGCATCCCTGCTTAGACTGTTACCCCCGCGACCCGGCCCCGGATAAGCGGAAGATAATGGATGGATGGATGTTTCTGCTACAGACAGTGCATTGTGTCATTTTACTTATTTATTTATTTATTTATTTTTTAATACAACTTGGTTAAATTATGTCAGTGTGTGTATCAGTACTTTTTTAACATTTTGAGCACAATTTCAACAATACCGTGATAATAATGATAACTGTGATAATTTTGGTCACAATAACCGTGATATGACATTTTCATATGGTTCCATCCCTAGATCAATCTAACTATAGAAGTGGGCGGGACTTTCATGGAAGGAGAACTCAACTCATCCAATCAAAGTCCATATACGACTTCTATCAGTGATCAATACGAACCATATTGATATCTGTAACCTTTTACCTGTTATAAACCATCAAAATATGAACCATTAGAAGGAAAGGCACATTTATAATATTCAAAAATTCATAAAAAATACAGAAAAATCTAAATTTCGCCAAACTATGGACAAACTTTGTAGACATTGTCCCAAGGAAGCGACATAAAAAAAATTTAATTAATTGAATTAGTAGTTTCAGAGAAGATTGCTGAAATTTAAACATCAGAGGTTTTGACCCTTAAAGGTCAATCAAGGTCAAAGGTCATGGACTCAAATCAAAGTTCATATATGACTTCCTATCAGTGATCAATAGGAAATATATTGACATAATAATGTAAAGCGCTTTGGGTGCCTTGAAACATGCTATCGAAACTTAATCCATTATCATTATTATTATTATTATTATTATTATTATTATATCTGTAACTATTTACATGTTATAAACCATCAAAATATGGACCATTAAAAGGACAGGCACATTTAGAATGTTTCAAAAATTCATTAAAAAAACATAAAAATAAAAAATTCTCAAAACTATGAACAAACTTCGTAGACATTGTCTGACATGGGCTGTGACATAAAAATAGAAAACATAAAATTCAATTAGATTAGAGGCAGAGAATCCTATGTGAATGTATATGTGTATGTATGTAACAGTGTATATATGAATTTGTACATGTATATGCAAGTGTATGCACATATGTATATGTGTGTACACGCATAAATGTGTACGTACGTATATGTAGGTGTATGTATGTATGTATGTATATGATGGTATATGTGGATGTGTATATGTATGCATGTGTACATGTATGTGTATATATAGAGAGAGAGATAAATGTGTACGTATATGAGTGTATATATGTATGTACACTATATATCCAACAGTATTCCCTCACCTGCTTTGACTCCCATATGAATGTCAGGTCCATCCCATTCCTAGTCTATGGGTTCAGTCTGACGTGGCTCCACCCTTTGCAGCTCTAACAGCTTCAGCTCTTCTGGGAAGGCTGTCCACAAGGTTTAGGAGTGTGTTCATGGGAATTTTGGACCATTCTTCCAGAAGTGCATTTGTGAGGTCCCACACTGATGTTGGACAGAAGGCCTGGCTCTCAGTCTCCGCTCTAATTCATCCAAAGGTGTTCTATGGGGTTGAGGTCAGGACTGTGTGCAGGCCAGTCCAGTTCATCCACACCAGACTCTGTCCTCCATGTCCAAATGGACCTTGCTTTGTGCACTGGTGCACAGTCATGTTGGAAGAGGAAGGGGCCGGCTCCAAACTGTTCCCACAAAGTTGGGAGCATGGAATTGTCCCAATGTCTTGTTCTGCTGAAGCATTCCCAGTTCCTTTCACTGGAACTAAGGGGCCCAGCCCAGCTCCTGAAAAACAACCCCACACCATAACCCCCCCCTCCACCAAACTTTACACTCGGCACAATGCGCTCCCACAAGTATCGTTCTCCGGGCGACCGCCAAACCCAGACCTGTCCATCAGATCACCAGATGGAGAAGTGTGATCTGTCACTCCAGAGAAGGCTCCTCCCCTGCTCTACAGTCCAGTGGCGGCGTGCTTTACACCACTGCATCCACTGCTGTGCATTGCACTTGCTGATGTATGGCTCGGATGCAGCTGCTCGGCCACGGAAACCCATTCCATGAAGCTCTGTGCGCACTGTTCTGGAGCTAATCTGAAGGACACATGAAGTTTGGAGGTCTGTACCATTGACTCTGCAGACAGTCGTCCACCTCTTCACACTCTGTGCCTCAGCATCCGCTGACCCCGCTCCGTCAGTTTCCGTGGCCTACCACTGCGTGGCTGAGTCGCCGTCGTTCCCAAACACTTCCACTTTCTTCTAATCCAGCTGACAGCTGACTGTGGAATATTTAGGAGCCAGGAAAGTTCACCACTGGATTTGTTTCACAGGTGGCATCCTATCACAGTTCCACGCTGGAATTCACTGAGCTCCTGAGAGAGACCCATTCTGTCCCAAATGTTTGTAAAAGCAGTCTGCATGCCTAGGGCTGGATTTAATACACCTGTGGACATGGAAGGGACTGGAACAGCTGAGTCTGAGGATTGGGATGGAGGAGGGAATACTTTTGGAATACAGTGTATGTATATGTGTGTATGTATGTGTATGTATGTGTATGTGTATGTGTATGTATGTGTATGTATGTGTATGTGTATGTATGTGTATGTATGTGTATGTGTACATACTGTTGGTTTAGAGTCTAAACTTTAGACAAAGGGCTTAGAGCTAATAAGCTATGGTTCTTCTCACTCCTTTTCGAATATGACTTTTTCTTTTTGGGTGTATCATTATTTTATGCTTCCTTGAATTTTCATTTCTATATTATGTTGTGTAAAGAAGTCAGTTAGTAGCAGTTAGGAAGCTTGTATCATTTCCATATTCGAAATAAATCAATTTAAATAAATAAATAAATAAATAAAACATCATAGGCATGAGTCGAACATCGTTTCCGCCTCTTCATCATCAGAACATGACGGTTCCATCAGAACCAGTGACATTAAACCTGTCGCTGCTTCCTGATTGGCCGAGGCCTCACAAAGACGCAGAGTTCCACGTGCTGCGTTCAAGGACGCTCCGACACCTGAACATTACCTCCACTTTTGCGGCACTTTCAGAGCACTTATTCTGTTTGTGTTTCTCGGAGCTTTACATCAGATGACAATCAGCGCTGGAATGTCAGCCTGACCCTGAATGCAACAAAGAAAGACACACTAAAAAGGTACCTGAATGTGACACCAGATAAAAATAAGAGGTGATGATGAGAGACAGTTTGAATGAAACCTAAACACAAGCCCTCCTTTAACGGGTGGATACGAAATAAAACTCCGATAACCGTCAGACATGATTAAACCTCACAGATCTGTTTATCCTTTCTGTCACATTAAACGGGCACTTTTCCCGTCAAACGCGTCATATGTTGTTATTTTCACAATAAGCGAGCGACTTGGTCTGTATTGGTGCTGTTATTTTTTCCATTTTCAACATAGTTTTATGTAAAATAGTTGTGTTTTTGTACAGATCAGATGTATGAGCATGATTAAATAACGTGAAGAGACGGCAGTCGTCATTCTGTCAGTGATGAGTCCCAGTTTATCTCAGATTTAACAATCAGAGGAAAAACCTGGTCTGGGAACTTATCTATGGTCGGTCTAGATTCTCAGGTACCCAGGGTATCTGCAGATTTGAGCACGCTGAATTCATGACCTTTTAAGATGTTTTCAAGGCATCTTTGGTCAAATATGTTCACGTCTGAACATGTTTACATCCACTAACATTCCACTTCCATCTGTCCATGAATAACAAATATGCTACTGATGTTGAAGCTGTAAAAGCTCATACCTGAACCACCCACCCATGAATGACTGTTGGAGTTATTATGCACCAACATGCACAAAAAATACAAAAAATACACTAAAATATAGGAAATAATTTCTAAAATACATTAAAAAATCGACTAACATATGCTAAAATACACAAAAGCTATACTAAAATACACATAAAATACACATAAAATACACAAAAATGCACTAAAATACACAGGGTGTCCCATAAGTCTCCATACATAGGAGACATAAAACATTCCATACATATATGGTTCCAACCATGTATTTCTTTATATTTCTTCTCTATAATTCTTCAGCAGTGGAGGACACGCACTGAAATGTGTTCCTGACAAAATGGCAGTCATATAGAGCATATTATAGAAATAAAAATGGTTTATGTCAAGAAACGTTTATTTTTCCTATGTGTGGAGACTTATGGGACACCCTGTAGAAAGAACTCTAAAATACATATAAAATAGACCAAAATATGTTAAAATACACATGACCTTTAAAAGTCAGATTTAAGGATTAATGGTCAATTTGAAGGATAATTACTGAGTTATGTTAATATTAATGTTAATCTTACTGTTAATGCTAATGTAAATGTTAGTGTGTTTATTTCCTGCTGCTGTCGTGTCGTTGAAGCCGCTCAGTTCACTTAAAGACAAAAGGCCACATACTGACAAATTATAATTAAGTGACATCAGCACCGATTGGCGAAGTGCTGCTTGTGTTTTGTGTTCTGTCATTGACTGAAGTGGATTTCCCTTCAGCAGACGCTGCTCTGCTTTCACATGCTGCTGGGTTTAGGTGTGTGTTTAGGTGTGTGTTTAGGTGTGTGTTTAGGTGTGTGTTCAGGTGTGTGTTCAGGTGTGTGTTTAGGTGTGTGTTTAGGTGTGTGTTCAGGTGTGTAGAATGTGTGTAATTCATGTGATCAGATTTGCGTTCTTCACCATGTTTTGTAAAATTATAATTAAGTGACATCATTAGACGGACGGTGCAGTCAGACTCAGTGTGTCGGCTCGGTTCCAGTGTCTGTGAATAAACTCCAGCGTCCTCACGTCCGTCCACGTCTGAGTCACATGACCAAAGGATCAACACTAATAATCACACACTGGACTCATTCTGGACAAAGAAAATAGAACAATGGCATGGATTAAGTCTGTGGGATTTTTAAAGCCTTCGAGTGTCAGATTTAAGGATTTATTATCAATTTTAAGGAGACTTAACCTTCCAGTATCCAGGTGAGTATATTATGCACACTTTAAACTTTATGTTATAAAAGTGTTTGTTTTATGTGAGAATTCAAAAGTTGTTTATTTTTGTATGATCTTTAAAATTCTGACCCATCCACTGAAATGTACATATTGTTAAATTCCTACATTAATACCCTTCTACCAACTGAGTACAAAATACACAATTTAGCCTTTAACATCCGAGCTAGCACAAAAAATAACGATGCATATTAACCAATGTTGGTGTTAATCCCTGTCATATACCAGGCTGCAAATAATCCAATTCTTATGTCGGATAATGAGTAGGGCTGTGTATCGGCAAGAATCTGGTGATACGATACAAATCACAATACTAGGATCACAATACGATATATCACGATATATCGTGATACTGTTAAAAAGGCTATTTTTGTTTGTTTCTTTTTAAAAATGATTTTTTCCTGGAATAATGGAATTACACCACAAATCTGCACAAACACTGAACACATTTTTATTTGATCTCAACAGGATCTAATGTTATATCACCAAATGTTCCTGTGTTCAAACTGAAATTCTGTTTTACAGACATTCCAGTTTCAGATCCTGTTCAAATGTTCAGATTCTATTAGTTCACAACTAACATCAGAACAGTATTTTTGTCCAATCCCAACAAAGGAACTACTATTATTTAATAAGAGTGTTAAATAATAATAAATACAATATAAGCAATAAAGAAAAACAATAATGAACCTCCACAATATCTGCATTTGAATAAATACTTAAAAATATCAATACAGTACTTTTTAATATCAATACTGTGTTGTGAAATAAAATATCGCGATATTATTGCAGAACCAATATTTTCTTGCACCCCTGGCTCTGATAGAAGTCATATGTGGATTTTTATTCAATTTGATGATCTATCCTCCAGTAAGTCTCAGCCTGGAAACTTAATGAAGAACTTCTAACGCATCATTTTCCATCTGTTTTTTGTGTTTTCCATTAAAACACACATATCCAGTTTCACATAAGGTGAGTTAATGAGTTCGTATGAATGCTCAGTTCATTAATACTATTAATCCTGCAGAAATATACATTTTACCAGTGAACTAGAACGTCTGTTCATGATAAGCAGCATCTGTACCTGTGTGGACTTTAATGTCACAGTCCAGTGTGAATAACTTCCTGTGAATATGAGCTTCTGCAGACAACAGGAGGGAACGGAGCTGTATCCACAGGTGGTTCAGAGTCCAACAGAGAAAACAGACTGCACAGCAAAATGATTTGATTAACGCAGCAGGAGGCCCAGAGCCGCATTGTACGGTTAGCGGTCGGTTCAGCGGTGTTCCTGAACGCACCGCCACGATGGCGCAATGAAATCCCATTAAAGCAGAAAGGCCTGAGCGGTGTGACACATCCAATCAGAGGCTTTAAAACGCTCAATTACAGCCTCGTCATCCGCCGCCTCGACCGTCAGACTTCACCTCCAGACCGACGGCAGCTCCGGTCCTTCTGCCGCAGCACTCCTGTAGATATTTAACTGCACCTGCAGCTTTTCTGCTGCCTCTAGCTTTTGTCTCCTACTTCACTACATCTCACAGAAGACTCTTTATATCACATCATCTCATGATCTTGTCATCTAGTCAAAAAACATTTCTGAAATAAGTTATCAGAAGCCGCTGTAGCATTCGAGAGAAGTACAAAGTGCATCTTGGGATATTTTCGCAGCCAAGTCTACACGAGTCACCAACCAGTGCATCCTCGGTTTAAGCTAACAGACAAGAACAACATCCGGGTAATCCATGCATTTTTGTGTTTTTTGCGAACTTGTAATTGCAGCCTGTCGGCCAGTAAGCTACAGATGGGGCAGAGCTGTTGTGAGACTGATTGTACTTTCAGGTTCTTAAAGCAGTGGGAGCTATCGTTTTACAGACACCGAAAGACAAAGAAAAGAGAAGGAGATGGATCCACAAATCCAGGAAACCAAACCTAGATCTGTGGATCCTGTTTGGTGTCAGCTAACATTCATTTATGCTGAATGTTTGGCTCCAATCAGACCTGAAATGACCTATTGTTTTGGCTAACTTCTCAGTGCAGCTCTTGGTTTCATGATCAGATCTTTCCTGGTTTTTGTCTTCATTTTGTGATTGTGAACCTTGTGCTCCTACATGATTAGTAAACTAACTGAAACTGAGGCCAACCTAGTTTTACAAATACGGGGGAACTGGAGAATAAAGCTACGACGGAGTATTAGGACCACAGAAGAAAAGAAAAACACTGGGCACTACCAGAAGAAAGTCAGAAAATATGGAGATAAAACCTGGAATTTTATGAGAATAAAGTCGAATACAAAAAGAATCACAATGTTATGAGAATAAAGTCGTAGTTATAAAAAAAACTCATAATTTAACAAAAATGTCATTAATTTATGAGATTAAAGTCGTCATATTCTGACAATAAAGCCATAATATTATCAGAATAATGTGTTAATTTAAACCAGGTGGTGTAAATCTGCTAATTTCCCAGAATGCAGTGGTGCCCTGCTGGTCCACAGCAGTAGTATCTGTGTTGGATAAAGGACTGGATCTGAACTAGACTCAGTAAATCTGCTCAGTCCCAGTAGATCATGCATAGATTCACTGGGGTCAGTCCACGACCTACTGGAAATGACCTTTGGATCAGCTGGTTCTGGTCCTAGTTTTGGAGCCTTTGGATCAGCTGGTTCTGGTCCTAGTTTTGGAGCCTTTGGATCAGGTGGTTCTGGTCCAAGTTTTGGAGCCTTTGGATCAGCTGGTTCTGGTCCTAGTTTTGGACCCTTTGGATCAGCTGGTTCTGGGCCCTAGTTTTGGAGCCTTTGGATCAGCTGGTTCTGGTCCTAGTTTTGGACCCTTTGGATCAGCTGGTTCTGGTCCTGGTTTTGGAGCCTTTGGATCAGCTGGTTCTGGTCCTAGTTTTGGACCCTGGTTGTCAGTCCTGATGAAACCATGTATATTAGTTTCAGGTCCAAATAGCGCTGACCCCCTCCCCCCTGGATCAGGTCTGGATCCTCCATGTGTGTCCACATGTCAGTGTTCATGGACCACTTGTTCTTTGGTCGCTCGTACAGATCCATGTCCAGTCCAACTGTCCTTCATTTAATTTCAGATTTGACATGTTCCTGGTCTCTCTGTGTTTACTGCTATACTCATGTTGAACAGGTTGGTTTAAGACACTCAGTCTGACTTAGAGGGGCGTGGCCTGGGGGGGAAGTGACATATGTGCAGGCCCTCTATATATAAAACTTCATATAAAAGTGTATCTGCAGTTGGACATGTGTATTAAATCTGTTTAAAGTGGCATTAAAAAGCATTAGATTAAATTTGCTGATACCTGCGGAAACCCTGTAATGTTTGAGCTCGTTAACTGTCTAAGTCCAACTCGATATTATCTGTCACGTCTACGAACTCGGATGCGGAGCTTCAGAATAATTACTCTTCTGTGATTTTCTATAAAAAATTCAATAAAACAGGCTTTCAATATAACCTCTTGATTCTCTGCTCGTGGAATATTAATTGTTTCTCGATTGTGTTTCAGGTTCAGATGAACTTTATTCATCCTTGGGGAAAATAAAAAAGAAAGAAAGGAAATAAAAATGAAGATTAACACAAGTAATCAGTGAATAATGTGGAGGACAGTGAGTGTGTGTTCAGTCTGTGCTTTATCTGCTGTCCACTGCTGCTCTACAGGCTTCATTTATGGGTTCCCTGGGGGGGGGGGGGTTCCTGCCGTTGTAAAAGCCAGTGTCTGTAAACTGCACTAAGGACGAAGAAGCAGAAAAACCTCAGACACCAGCAATAATAGTCCAAAAGGACCGCCCGTCTTAACCCTTTAAAGACTGTTGTGTCTGCGGTGCAACATTCTGCCTTCACCGTCAGTCAAAGGGTCAGACCTCCTGAACCGTTTGTTGGAAGTTTATTTCTATAATCTCTAAGTTTCATTACTTGCTTTTCTATCTTTTTGGACATCTGCGCAAAACTTTACCGATATTTACTAAATATATTTACTGAGGTGATCGCTGTTATTCGATGTTTAAAGTCATCGAGGCTAGCCGTTCAGAACTGAGAAACCTCCTCTTTCAAATGGTCACTGACTCATCCCATGACGACGCTTGAGAACTGAAGCAATGAGTCATGAAATCGCTTCATTCTTTTTGAATAACCCTGTATATTTAATATTTTAATATACAAAAAATAACACATTTTTAAAGTAAACTTTGTGCAAAACATAAACTGAAAAGGGCCCTCTTTCATTGATAAGAAAAATAAATAAATTGGTCATTAATTAATAAATGAACCTTTCATCAACAAAAAATAATTCCTTATCTACTCAAACTCTTCTTGAATCATATAAAATATAAACGTTCTTCAAATGTTACCAAAGCGGAAACAAGATGATTGACAATAAATCTATGATAAGAATGTATTTATTAGGGGTGTAAGAAAATATTGGTTCTGCAATATATTGTGATATTTCATTTCACAATACTGTATTGATATTAAAAAGTACTGTATCAATATTTTTAGGTATTTATTCAAATGCAGATATTGTGGAGGTTCATTTTGTTTTTTCTTTATTGTTTGTATCTTATTTATTATTATTTAACACTGTTTTATTAAATAATATTAGTTCCTTTGTTGCGATTGCACAAAAATCCTGTTCTGATGTTAGTTCTGAACTAATCGAATCTGAACATTTGAACAGGATCTGAAACTGTAACGTCTGTAAAACAGAATTTCAGTTCGAACACAGGAACATTTTGTGATAGAACATTAGATCCTGTTGGGATCAAATAAAAATGTGTTTAGTATTTGTGCAGATTTCTGCTGTAAATCAATTCTTCCAGGAAATAATCATTCAAAAAAAAAAGAAGCAAACAAAAAATTGCCTTTTTAACAGTATCGTGATATATCGTATCATGATCCCAGTATGGTGATTTGTATTGTATTGCCAGATTCTTGCCGATACACAGCCCGAGTATTTATTGTGTTTTATATTTCAGCATTAATCCTCATTATTTAGTTTTAGACTTATTTCATGTATTTTAAGTACCCTGGGCTTCTCTAAGTACCCTGGGCTTCTCTATGTACCCTGGGCTTCTCTAAGTACCCCTGGGGGTACGCGTACCCCACTTTGGTGTAACTCACAGTGTAAGTACTTGAAAACGTGGACCAAACTTCCGTAAATGAACTCATTGACTTTCCACCACTGAAGTAAAGGATCTGAGGACTTCTCATTCTTCTGCTGCCTTATTGATGCCGCCGGCGTCAAGTAGCGTCGCTCAGCCTTGAGGTGCAAAGACGTGGTGAACACTAAGAGGAACATGAGAGCGACGGCGGCGACGACCTACACTTCAGCCGGATCGTTAACGACAACGGGCGGGCCGACATCAACCGCCGCTAAAAATCTCCCATTTACAGAATCAATTCCTCACGCCGGAGCCTGGGCAGATTGATCTGCACATCACATGGATGAGCCGGTTTGGAGCGCCAGGCGTGAAGGCTGAAGGCCGTCATGCTCTTGTAGTGCATTGATCGGGAGCGAGCCGGCGTTATAAGATTACAAGGCGCCAACTGTTGAAGGTGAGCGGCGCAGAATACGCAGTAATTCCCCGTATCCAGCAGGCTGCGAAACAACAGAAACATTCATCAAGGTCTGCTGATGAAACCCGGAGACAGACGGGGTCGGAGAGCCGACATAGAGGCCGACACATGCCGAGCGTTGTATAGAAAATCCTGTAAAACTTAAGGATTTCCTTTGAAATGGAAGCCGACGCCGACTCTTCACGCTGATGTTTCTGTTTAGTGACAGCGGAGAGAGTGTGCAGTAAAAGTCAGCTCCAAGGCCGGCAGAGATGGACAACTTTACTGTCCATTACAGAAGTGCAATTTACTGTCAGCGGGCCGGGGAAAACAACACTGAGACCGCCTGTTGTCACGGCGATAAATGTGAAACAATAATCCAGGGCAGTGCAGTGAGTTAGTCTGCTTTAGGAGGACGAGAACCAGGAAACGCCTGACGCAAAACAGCGTTAGTGGTTGAATATGTCAAACACAGCTACGATTAGTGTGTTCGCTTTATTCTGCTTTTTTTAAATGCCTAATATGTTTTTGGTTTTTTTTTTCTTATGTCAGAGGTCCAGAATGTTGGTGATATGATCGGAATGATCAACACAGATTGGTTTGAGTCTTTTTTTTTTTTGGACTTGTATATTTCTTTTTTTTTTTTTCTTTTGGTTTTCTGTTTGTCCATTTGAAATGTGTGTTTATATGGATGTATTTGTGGGGATGCCACCTGGATGGGGGGGGGGCAAGTTTACAGATTTTGTAAGAAATGCCTTAATGATGTAAATGTTACGGAAAAATGATAAATAAAGTTGTTCAAAAAAAGCCTAATATTATATATTGTTGATGTCAGGCAGAAACCTCTTATGTCCAAAACGGTAATTTTTCAGGAAACTGGATAAACAATGTATATTCTAAATAAATGAATGGAGTTAAGGGATGTAGTCACAAGCTGTTTTCAACACTTTTCATCAGTTAAATATTTCTAAAACAGTTAGGCCAACGTGAAGACTGACCAATAGAATCATTTTATGACTAAAAATGGACTTATGAGGTTTCCATCTGACAGCAACGATATAATTGTTGAGGAGCGACAATGAGGTAGTTAACACTGTGTGACCTTTGTTTTATTATTATATTATTATTTTTTAATTTGGTTGGCTTGTTTTCTTGGATATTTTGGAGTGTTCTGTTTGGACTTGTGGTTTCTGTGCCTTTTGTTCACTTTTGTCTTTTATTCCTACTTATGTTCAGAATAAAGTTATCATTATCATTAATTATCAGATTATTTTATTAATCCCAGGGGGAAATTATTGTGTGTTACAGTTGCTCCGTGCAAATAAAATAAAAGTAGCAGGATAGAAATGATCAATACTAATAAATAAATAAATAAATATTTTAGGGATGTAACAATTACCGGTATAACGATAAACCACAGTAAAATTCCAGACGGTTAGTATTGCCGTTTAAAATTCTGATTATCATGATAATCGTGTTTGTTTACCGCACTTTGAAAACTCACGGTAGTGCTCATTTCCTGGAGAAGCAGCAGCATTCCAGGCGTGCATGACAGTTTGCAATGTCCCTCTATGAAAAAGAAACTGAAACAACTCAAAGTTGATGGAAAATGGTCAAAAAAAGGCCATAAGGTGCCATCTTTATTACACATTTGTATGTTTGATGTTTACATGTTAATATTTGAATGTTTCTGCCACAGAAAGTACATTGTGCCTATTTTTTTTCCCAAAATACAACTTGGTTAAATTATTTCATTGTGTGTATATCAGTACTTTTTGAATATTTTGAGCACAATTTCAACAATACCACGATAATAATGATAACTGTGATAATTTTGGTCACAATAACCGTGATATGAAATTTTCATATGGTTACATCCCTAATATAAGCTCTAAACATACACATATATATCATTAGCTTCATATAATAATTGCTTAAATCCTATTTTTGGCCAAATTGTGCTATCTGTGTAACGCTACTGTCCTAACTAACACTGCTGATTCCTTTACAAACTGTATTTGAGTTTGTAAAAGTGCATTGTGTCATAGAACGGATGGATGGAAACACAGACTGGGACTAAATGGAGTTTGATTGGGTCGTATGAGTCACACACGTCCCTCCTGTTTGGTTGAGCTCCTGTCACATGACCCTCTCTGGGCCTAAACCTGGTGTCGTCCTGTTACTTCAACCCAGCTGAATCTGTCCTGGTCTGTGCCTCAGCTGATGTACACTCAGCTCTGTTTAGTCATGACAAGTGTAGTTGTCATGTGATACACAGTAGAGGCCTTTTGAACATGGACTGATTATTTTTCTTTGTAATATTTGTACGTATGGAGTTCATATTAGCGACAGTGTTCAGTCTCTTTGTTTTCTCAAGCGTTGCTGCTTGGTTTTTTCCCACATGCTCCTTCACTGAAGGACAATTAGAAGCATTTTATAAGTTTTAAACAATTTTATTGGCAAATAAATCACATTTATGCACAGTCACTTTGTGTCTCTGCCAAAGCTTTTGGCCTCGACTGTGGCCTCAGTAAAGATCGGAGTGTTAGGATTTTTAACCCTTAAAGACCCAAACAGCCACCGGCGACCAAAACCATCTACTGATCGAAACTGTTTAATTCCTGTTGATCCACTAATCCTGTCAATACATGAAAATAATTGGTGTAAAATACAGTTCTTCATCTTTTCATGGTCATCAGATATGACCCATTTGGACGTTCAGAGGCTCCGTAGTTACCATGGAAACACCGTCATCTTCTATAACATGGATTCATCAGTAAAACCCATGGAGTTGGATCAATGACAGAAGTTATAGATGCTTGTTTTTATCTTCAGTCAGTAATATCCCTGCTGAAAAAGTCACCTTTTCTTCAGTTTTCTGTCGTGAAAGAATACCCTTTGAATTAACGCCGAGTTTTCATGAACATCTACATGATCCTTTAATTCAGTATAGTGAAAAATACCTGATTTACACTGAAAAATGTTAAATACGGGGTCATACATATTATGATAAATGGTGATAAATGACTTAAGAAAAGTTAAATACAGAGAAAAATTCATTTGTTAACTGATACAGCAATAGCACCGGGTCTTCATGGGTGAATTAGAACCAGAAAAACCGATGACATGTCCTTCATAAGGTTCATGCAGTAACAGATCAGCCTATTCACCGACAGATCAAGAAATGGAACTGAACTGCAGCTGAGTGTAAAATAGTGGCTGGGTTTAATTTCTCTCCTTCTCAAAACTTACACTTTGAAATGAAAACTATCATGAATACGTATGAGTTTACGTCTGTCTCACACTTCCTGTCCTGTGACCAAGTCCTGTCAATAGTTGCTCTTCCATTGACCCTCAAATTGCGTGAATTTAACTTGTGCATAAAAATTAACAATTTCGCCCAAACTCTCGTTTTGCGATTTTTGCGCTGGCAAGAGGTGTTTTTTTTGGGTGTAGCAAAGCTGGTATATCATGCAAGACTGCAATGGAAAGACCTTTTTGTGTAACTAGAGTCATGTAAACTAAAAAAAACCTGATGTTGATGGATGTTACAAGAGAAAAAGAAGAGTTTAAAACAAACATGCCTCGGTATGTGTGAGCACAATCATTTTAGAATTTTGTACGGGATAGAGAGATAACGAGTATTCTAGATTCAAAACAACACATATTTATGTTCACGCTTATGGAATGACTTCTACTGACATCTCGCGATAATAAATAAATCATCACATTTGTGATTTAATGAAAATAACATTACGCACTTATGTTTTTTTCAACATTTAGTAAGTGATGTGAACAGTGAAAGTGAAACTACAGACTCTTCACTAATTCCTCTATTGCTGCATTTCCACTACATGGAACCGGTTCGACTCTGCTCGTCTCCTGTTGTTGTGCTCCTCATTTCCTTTCCCCTACCTTCAGAAACTTGTATTTGAGGGGGTACCACGTTTGTTGCCCGCACCAGAACCAGAACTGGGCCCAGATGACGGCCTGGTGTTCATTCTGCCACTAGATTCACAAGCACCGCTGAGTAGAGAATCAAATGAATCCCATGCTGTGGACGAATGTTTGAGCAGACTGGAGGGATTCCACCTTTAGAAGAAATGGAAGCTTTGACAGTGTCCAAGTGGACCTGGTGTGGTCTGTTTGGACCTGGTGTGGTCTGTTTGGACCTGGTGTGGTCTGTTTAGACCTGGTGTGGTCTGTTTAGACCTGGTGTAGTCTGTTTGGACCTGGTGTGGTCTGTTTAGACCTGGTGTAGTCTGTTTGGACCTGGTGTGGTCTGTTTGGACCTGGTGTGGTCTGTTTAGACCTGGTGTGGTCTGTTTAGACCTGGTGTGGTCTGTTTGGACCTGGTGTGGTCTGTTTGGACCTGGTGTGGTCTGTTTAGACCTGGTGTGGTCTGTTTGGACCTGGTGTGGTCTGTTTGGACCTGGTGTGGTCTGTTTAGACCTGGTGTGGTCTGTTTGGACCTGGTGTGGTCTGTTTAGACCTGGTGTGGTCTGTTTGGACCTGGTGTGGTCTGTTTGGACCTGGTGTGGTCTGTTTGGACCTGGTGTGGTCTGTTTAGACCTGGTGTGGTCTGTTTGGACCTGGTGTGGTCTGTTTAGACCTGGTGTGGTCTGTTTAGACCTGGTGTAGTCTGTTTGGACCTGGTGTAGTCTGTTTGGACCTGGTGTGGTCTGTTTAGACCTGGTGTAGTCTGTTTGGACCTGGTGTGGTCTGTTTGGACCTGGTGTGGTCTGTTTAGACCTGGTGTGGTCTGTTTGGACCTGGTGTGGTCTGTTTGGACCTGGTGTGGTCTGTTTAGACCTGGTGTGGTCTGTTTAGACCTGGTGTAGTCTGTTTGGACCTGGTGTGGTCTGTTTGGACCTGGTGTGGTCTGTTTAGACCTGGTGTGGTCTGTTTGGACCTGGTGTGGTCTGTTTGGACCTGGTGTGGTCTGTTTAGACCTGGTGTGGTCTGTTTGGACCTGGTGTGGTCTGTTTGGACCTGGTGTGGTCTGTTTGGACCTGGTGTGGTCTGTTTAGACCTGGTGTGGTCTGTTTAGACCTGGTGTGGTCTGTTTGGACCTGGTGTGGTCTGTTTGGACCTGGTGTGGTCTGTTTGGACCTGGTGTGGTCTGTTTAGACCTGGTGTGGTCTGTTTGGACCTGGTGTGGTCTGTTTAGACCTGGTGTGGTCTGTTTAGACCTGGTGTAGTCTGTTTGGACCTGGTGTAGTCTGTTTGGACCTGGTGTGGTCTGTTTGGACCTGGTGTGGTCTGTTTAGACCTGGTGTGGTCTGTTTGGACCTGGTGTGGTCTGTTTAGACCTGGTGTGGTCTGTTTAGACCTGGTGTGGTCTGTTTGGACCTGGTGTGGTCTGTTTAGACCTGGTGTGGTCTGTTTAGACCTGGTGTAGTCTGTTTGGACCTGGTGTGGTCTGTTTGGACCTGGTGTGGTCTGTTTGGACCTGGTGTGGTCTGTTTAGACCTGGTGTGGTCTGTTTAGACCTGGTGTCGTCTGTTTGGACCTGGTGTAGTCTGTTTGGACCTGGTGTGGTCTGTTTGGACCTGGTGTGGTCTGTTTAGACGGTTTCTGCCTCAATGCCATGTTGGCTACGTTACGACCAAAATAATGCAGCATATGTGTGCTGTTATTGCGCACGCGCAACAAAGGCGGAATTGTTAAGCAGGCAAACGATTTCAAGGAATCGAGCTACTGGGATCCGGTTCTCAAAAAGAACCGGTTCTCGATTCCCATCCCTACTGATAAATAAATCAAATCCTGTGGGCTGGATTTAACCCTTCGCAGGGCCAGTTTTGGTCCACGGGCCGCATGTTTAACAGCTCTGTATTAAACCCAAAGGAGGTGCTGGCTTCATCATTTCAGAGAACAAGATTCATCAGACACGGCTGTAAAAGGTCATGTGACTAATTGCCTGATTGCACATGATCCATGTCTGTATCCACGTGGGGGTTGGGACCTTCACCTGTAATGTTCAGGCCTGATGAAATGGAACATAAAGGAGAAACACGGAGGGAAACACTGACATTAATCCAGGCGTCGGATCCGTGTCGAAGGCTGAAGGAAACACGCTTCCTGCGGAGGCGGATGATGGGATGACGGCTGCGGTCGTCACATGACAAAAGACCTCTGCGCCGCTGTTCCTTCTTCACTCGGAGGAGCTCAAGGTCGAAGCGCTCCGATGGGGAAAACGGAAAGGAGATGAAAAGGAATTAAAGTGGCTGCCGAGCGCTGCGTTTTGTTTTTTTTGTGAGCGGGACAATCCCACCCTGAGGTGCTTTTCTTTTTTTTCCCCTCCTCTTTACAGTCGCTGCTACACTACGCGCAGAGTAATTAGGTGTTTGGGTTTCCCCCCTGAGACGGCGTTTGGAGTTTTGGGCTGAGCTGAGTCACAAACGCTGCCGCTGTTTTCTCTGATGACAGAAGTGAAAAGACAGTCAAAGCTCAGAGTTTGGGTAGAAAAATGAATTATTTTTGCACTCGGCACATGAAGCAGAAGGTGCAGCAGGGAATGGACGACGTGAAGGGTTTGTAGAAGAGATGAACGAGCCATAAACTCTGCTCTTCTACCTGAACCCGTCCACACCTGATCGATTGAGCCTTTGAAGCTCCTCATCTACTATTAATATTTGTTGCAACAATATTGAAGAATTTTCCAGCTAAAACTTAAACCAGGTTGCAGAGAGTAAAACACTCTTAGTTCTCTCTAAGTTCTGCATCAAGATTTCATTTAATTCACCTGCTATTTTTAGCTCAAGACAGACCGTGAGTTATTGTGAAACATCTTCTCTGATGAAACTACTGGTCGAAGTCAAGTCAAATTTTACATGCATCTTCGTTTGGATAATGTCTGCAGAGTTTGTTCACAGTTTTGAGAAATGTAGCTTTTTTAATTTTTTACAAATTTTTGAAATATTAATCCATAAAGACCCAAAGAGCCACTGACGACCAAAACCAACTACTGATCTAAACTGTTTAAACTGCTGATCCATTAATCTTATTAATACGTGTAAATAATTGGTGTAAAATGCAGTTATTCATCTTTTCATGGTCATCAGATATGACCCATTTGGACGTTCAGAGGCTCCATAGTTACCATGGAAACATAGTCATCTTCTACAACATTGATTCTCCAGTCAAACCCATGGAGTTTAATAAATGACTATGGATGGAGAGGCTTGTTTTGACATCCAGTTAATGATATATTTTGCCAAAAAAAAAAAGTAACTTTTTCTTCAGTTTTCTCTGTTTTGATATCATAACCTTTGGATTTACTCTGAGATTTTATGAACATCTACACAATCAGTACGTTAAATATAGGAAAATACCTGGTCTATACTGAAAAAACTCAAAATAAAGAGGATAATATTACAATAAATGGTGATAAATCACTTAAGAAAGGTTAGCTATAGAGAAAAATTCATTTAAGAAGTGACACAAAAGTACCACTGGGTCTGTTAAATGTGCCTTTCCTTCTAATGGTCCATATTTGGATGGTTTAGAACAAATAAATAATTACAGAAATCATTATAATTACTATTGAGCACTGACAGGAAGTCATATATGGACTTTGATTAGGGTCTGTGACCTTTGACCTTGAGTGCCCTTAAAGGGTCAAACTCAAGGTCACCAGTGTCTAGATTTCAACAATCTTCTCCGAAACTGCTGGACAGATTCTTTTTTTTTTTTTTTTTATTTAAATTGGAGTTTCTTTGGGACAATGTCTATAAAATGTGTTCATAGTTGTAACAAATTTAGATTTTAGAATTTGTGACAAATTTTTGAAATATTAAAAATGTCTCTTTACTTATAAAGGTTCATATTTTGATGGTTTATAATGTGTATATGGTTACAGATATCAGTATAGTTACTATCGAACACTGATAGGAAGTCACTATGTGGACTTTCATTTGGGTTCATAACCTTTGACCTTCAGTGACCTTGAAGGGTCAAACTCAAGGTCACCAATATATAAATTTCAATAATGTTCTTCTCCGAAATTACCAAAACTACTGGTCAGATTCATTTTAAAAAATGGAGCTTCTTTGGGACAGTGTTTACAAAATGTGTTCACAGTTTTGACGCATTTTTGAAATATTAAAAATGTGCCTCTCAGTGCAGTTATGGACATATTTTCTCAAATAGTCCTGATTTTCATCACGAAAATAAGTCGATACAGTTAATTATCATGATAGATCTCAAACCGTCATTTATATTTTGGTTTAATGACAGAGTTGAAAAAATTAATGTCTATTTGTGGTTTTAAATTATTCATAAAATACAAATTATGATGCAACACAACAAAAAAATATAAATATCATACCCAATCAGCAAAAAGAAAATGATGGAAAAGCTGCAACAGAAGGAAAAATATGAAATTAGACAAAAACAATAAAGACGCAACTAAATGAAAATATTGTAAAAGAAAAAAAAAACAAAAAAGACTGATTTTAACCAGTTATTGTGGATTTACTTCATTTTATTTACTTAGATGTAAAGTTGAGAGATCCTGCGTAACTTAAAATAAATGAAATAAATGTAATCTAGGTTTTTAGTCAGCGACCTGAAAGAACTGGCATATTTTTAAAGATTCATCAGACAAAATAAACTAAAACTGGACCAGACTTTACCGTCTTTACTGTTCACTTCTTTCTGATTTGCAGATTTATCTCATAAATTTGTGGTACGGTACAAACTCAGCACTCCCTCAATTTTATTTTGTTTTTTTTGCTTTATATTTTATTGGACATAACCTTCATTTCTAAGCTTTTATTTTGAAACATTATACCAAGAGGTTCATTATGACAATAGTAATGACAACATGCAGCTGCAGATCATCGTATCTATAAATAAAAAAGTCAATATAACAGACTGTATATCTCAGTCCTAAATATCCAGGTGAGTTGTTGCTGTTGTTGAGGTCGTATAAAATGCTTTTCTTCCTCTTTCTACATGTGGCTGTAGCTGAATCCAGCTTCCTTTTTCCCTCAAGGACACTGTGGTCCGAGTGGACATGTGGCGACAGCTTTATGTTCCCATGCTGTAATTACCTTATTTATTTCTTCCGTCCCCCTGAGGCATAAATAAAGTGACATTTACACTTTTTTTCCCGCATCTTGTTCAAGGACAGGTCGACACTGACAGCTACAGGGTTCAAGAATCACAGACGGAGAGAAATATATGGGCCGTTCTATCAGATCTATGTTCATATAGAGAACATTAGAATCAGACAGATGATGGCCTCTGTCACCACGACAGCAGCACGGTGGTAATTAACACCGTAAACCAGAACTGTCACACTCATTTGGGTTCAGGTTCCACGGTCAGCCCAATATGTCAAGTGGACCGGATCAGTAAAATAATAACAGAGAAAAAAGGAATAGAATAGAATAGAATAGAATAGAATAGAATAGAATAGAATAGAATAGCTTTTATTGTCACTGTGCAACTCCAATCAGTGCAGCAGTATTTACAAACACCAATGCTACAGAAATAAGAATAGAGTGACTATTAAATGACAAAAACTCAAAAATAAGATAAGAAAATATAGTTAAAATATTTAATATTTAACAAAGTAACATAAGAATAGAGCTTAGTAGAATAAAAAATATAAAATAAAATGGATCAAATATTAACAGTGTGTATTTCCTATAAAAACAGTATGTAAAACAGTATGTATACCTATGAACCAGCTCTATATCAGAGGTCTTTTCTCTCAGACTGCAGTGGAAGCTCAGCTTCCCCTAAAATTACGAATATTAAATGCTCAAATCTGTTCAGTTGTTTTCATTTCATTGACTCCAAATGTGTTGGAACACGTTCATCTCTCAGACCAGTTGGTTCAGAATCAGTTTGATCCCAGATCAGTGGACTGGATGTTGTTCACTTCTCCTCCATTCCCGTGTCTGTGTTTTCTCCTCCATCTCTGCTCAGTGCATTTGTCCGTAGACGCTCAGCGTCCATGCACTTCAATGGGACTGAGTGGAACTGGTCTGAACTGACTCTAAACTGGACAGGAATTGGATAAATGACACCCTGTTGTCCCGCCCCCGGATGCTCGGCATCTCTGGGGGTGAATGGAGCTGTGGGCGGAGCTCGGCCGGGCCGGACGCTGAGCTTCCACGTGCTGATTGGAGGATCGGTCCAAAGGCTGAACCCCGTTTGATTGACAGCTGTTTTCAGATCTGCTCCTTCACTGACACAGTTCAGTTTAATACCGTCACACATTCTGCTGGGAAATCACAGAAACCAAATGAACTGTTCATTTCTTGCACTGTAAATAAAACACACTCATTGTACTTCCTTGTTTCAATTTAACATAATTTCAACATTTCTTGTTTCAGTTCCATAATTTAATCATTTCTTGTTTGAGTTTAAAATCGTTTTGTAGATAGTTAAATCAATCATTCTGTTGCCTAGGTCGGAGTGAACTAGCGGCCTAGCGAGGTGCACATGATGGCAGACAATGCTAATGGAATGGAGGGACAAATTTCTGTTTAAATAACTTGACAATTTTTTTGATGTAAGCTGACAATGAGCTTCCCCTCTGAAAGACGAGCAGCTGCCACTGGTCTGTATAAGATAGTGCATAATGTAAAAACGACATTTTGAAAATGTTTACATCTACAAAGTATCCTTTAAAAATGTGAGTAACATTAACAACCACGAACAACCCTGAAGAAAAAAGTGTAATTTTAACAATGTTCGGCCTCAGTTTATCATTTACATTTTTACATTAACACTTACAGTTCACAGTGGATCTACAAATACACTAAACATTTAATAACAGGCTGAATATTGGTCAACTTGCACTTCAGACATTTCAGAATGTTCATATTTGTTCAGGCTATTTGCATTTTTTTGAAATGATAGTTTGAGTGTAAATACAGTAAAATGACATGAAAATGTTTACATTTACAAAGAAAAACATTTGGAGTTGTGAGTATTTATGGGTTATTATGATAATAATTTACTGATCTGACCCACTTGGGATTAAATTGGTCTGAATGTGGAACCTGAACTAAAAACGATTAATATCGTCAGTGTAATTTTTGCGTTTCACAGACCCGACTGGACCCTTTGGTGGGCTGGATTTGGTCCCTGGGCCGCATGGTTGACACCTGTGCTTTAAGGGTTAACTTCATGATCAAACCAACTTGTTTAGACTCAGTGATGCTCTCGACTGTTAATGTCTTCTGTCTAGTTTCGGAAATTCATCCTGGGGCCCATATCGAACCCTCTGGATGGCCCCTTTTACCCATGGGTGTGCATAATCTGCTCACCTGGATACTGGAAGGTGAACACTACGGTGCACCTCCACATCAACGTTCTAATAGTTTTGGATTTTTCATTATAGTTTAGTTTTATTTAGTTTTGACTTTTTTTCTCTAATTCAGTTTGTTTTAATTCGTTTTTAGAGCAGGTTTGATAGTTTGTATTACTTTTCATTTTTTTCTAAACGCTTAGTTTTAGTTTAGTTTTAGTATTAATTTTAGTTTAGTCGTCTCTTTTCTCTTCTTCTCTGTCGTCGTATTCAAATAAATCCCAGACAGGACTCTGCTGCTTCCTCCCAACTTTAGTCTCCATGTTTCCAGGTAGAGTGGGGACCAGAAGACGACTGGAAACCACAAGTGACGGACCGTTAAATATCATATGGTGCCGCCAGCTAAAATTGCTAGAGTGAAATAAATCAATTTTGTATCAATCTGACATTGACAAAGATGAAAACGAAGGGAATTTTATCCATAATTTTTATCCATTTTAGTTAGTTTTGTAAACACATAATACTGTTTCAGTTAGTTATCGTTTTTTTTCTTTTAATTATAGTTTTTATTTATTTCAGTTAACAAAAATATTTTTTCAATTCTGGTTTTCGTCATTTCGTTAGTTTTCATTAACGATAATAACCTTGCTCCACATGCATCGTGGCGGCCTCCTCCACCAGAGGCCCCTCCCCCCTGGTCCGTTGTGATGCTGCAGGTGTCAGACCCTTCTACAGCCCTGAAACAGAACTGACCCAGTGTGCAGACGGACCTGGATACGCCACACTACTGCGTTCATATACACACACAGACTGCACACGGCTCACATCCAGGTTCACACGGTTTGGTCGTGTTCACAGCTGGAATCAAATTCCTTGACGCTCCATCAGGAACAGAGAGACTCTTTTTGTGTGAAAGATGGCGTTTTTGCGTGTGTTTATTTCATAGCAGGTACTCTGTTAAATGACATCCTGTGGGCCCCTCCCCCACACATGCAGACCACATTAACCAGAGTGACCTGCCGGTGTTGTGTAGTGTGATACTGCAGGTTTTAACAGCGGGGGCCAGCCCATCGCTGCGTGTGCAGGATTAACCTTGTGGACGGAGCTTCTTCTGTCTGTTTCCGTGGCTGTGACGGCAGCTCGCGCTCAAAAATGGACCGAAATGTGGGAATAAAAAGGCAGGTGAAAACTCTGATGGTCCCAAATGCTGCCCGGTTCCATCACGTTCTCATCCGGACCACATTCGACCCAGAACCAACCCCCGGGCGGCCCAGTCTGTGGCGCAACATTTCATACATTAATGCAGGGGTGTCAAACATGCGGCCCGTGGACCAAAACCGGCCCAGCAAAGGTTCCAAGCTGGCCCACGGGGATGAAAGTGCAAAAAATGACACTGAAGATATTAACAGTTAAGAAAGAAAAGAAAAAAGTGCAATTTTACCAAGTTGTATTAAAAATAACCTGAGAATGTATATTCAACAATAGAGGGTCTGCACATGACGTCAGCGCTAGAGGAAGTCACCACGGTTCTGCCCACTGAGTGGCAGAAAGAGGGAGATGAGTGACAGCGTTGGCTTCAATACGGTCTGAACTGAAGAACAATGTTGAATAAAAAATGGGGCAGAGCCGTTGTGAGACTGATTGTACTTTCAGGTTCTTAAAGCAGTGGGAGCTATCGTTTTACAGACACCGAAAGACAAAGAAAAGAGAAGGAGATGGATCCACAAATCCAGGAAACCAAACCTAGATCTGTGGATCCTGTTTGGTGTCAGCTAACATTCACTGATGCTGTATTTTTGGGTCCAATCAGACCTGAAATGACCTATTGTTTTGGCTAACGGTCCTTCTTAGTGCAGCTCTTGGTTTCATGATCAGATCTTTCATGGTTTTTGTCTTCATTTTGTGATTGTGAACCTTGTGCTCCTACATGATTAGTAAACTAACTGAAACTGAGGCCAACCTAGTTTTACAAATACGGGGGAACTGGAGAATAAAGCTACGACGGAGTATTAGGGCCACAGAAGAAAAGAAAAACACTGGGCACTACCAGAAGAAAGTCAGAAAATATGGAGATAAAACCTGGAATTTTATGAGAATAAAGTCGAATACAAAAAGAATCACAATGTTATGAGAACAAAGTCGTAGTTATAAAAAAACCTCATAATTTAACAAAAATGTCATTGGTTTATGAGATTAAAGTCGTCATATTCTGACAATAAAGCCATAATATTATCAGAATAATGTGTTAATTTAAACCAGGTGGTGTAAATCTGCTAATTTCCCAGAATCCAGTGGTGCCCTGCTGGTCCACAGCAGTAGTATCTGTGTTGGATAAAGGACTGGATCTGAACTAGACTCAGTAAATCTGCTCAGTCCCAGTAGATCATGCATATATTCACTGGGGTCAGTCCACGACCTACTGGAAATGACCTTTGGATCAGCTGGTTCTGGTCCTAGTTTTGGAGCCTTTGGATCAGCTGGTTCTGGGCCCTAGTTTTGGAGCCTTTGGATCAGCTGGTTCTAGTCCTAGTTTTGGAGCCTTTGGATCAGCTGGTTCTGGGCCTAGTTTTGGAGCCTTTGGATCAGCTGGTTCTGGGCCCTAGTTTTGGAGCCTTTGGATCAGCTGGTTCTGGGCCCTAGTTTTGGAGCCTTTGGATCAGCTGTTCTAGTCCTAGTTTTGGAGCCTTTGGATCAGCTGGTTCTGGGCCTAGTTTTGGAGCCTTTGGATCAGCTGGTTCTGGGCCCTAGTTTTGGACCCTTTGGATCAGCTGGTTCTGGGCCCTAGTTTTGGAGCCTTTGGATCAGCTGGTTCTGGGCCCTAGTTTTGGAGCCTTTGGATCAGCTGGTTCTGGGCCCTAGTTTTGGAGCCTTTGGATCAGCTGGTTCTGGGCCCTAGTTTTGGAGCCTTTGGATCAGCTGGTTCTGGGCCCTAGTTTTGGAGCCTTTGGATCAGCTGGTTCTGGGCCCTAGTTTTGGACCCTGGTTGTCAGTCCTGATGAAACCATGTATATTAGTTTCAGGTCCAAATAGCGCTGACCCCCTCCCCCCTGGATCAGGTCTGGATCCTCCATGTGTGTCCACATGTCAGTGTTCATGGACCACTTGTTCTTTGGTAGCTCGTACAGATCCATGTCCAGTCCAACTGTCCTTCATTTAATTTCAGATTTCACATTTTCCCTTTGCTCTGGCTGTGTTTACTGCTATACTCTGTCATGTTGAGCAGGTTGGTTTAAGACACTCAGTCTGACTTAGAGGGGCGTGGCCTGGGGGGGAAGTGACATATGTGCAGACCCTCTATTGTTAAGATATTGGGTGATGCAATCCCTGAAACCTGTTTGATGATGTATTTCGGATATATTATTGTTAATAATATAAGAAAAAATGATCGATATTTGTTTAAAATACTATTAACAGCCTGTGAAAAGGCAATTATCAAAAAATAGCGCAGATTCGAACCACCTACAACTAACGACTGGATACAAACTGTGAATGGAAAATTTGAGATGGAGATTCTGACTCAGAGACTGAGGACAGAAGAAGAACAGTGTCATGACAAACGTCATATTACTGAAACCAGCTGTTAGTCACAAAGGTTTTTTATGGTCAGTGCACCCCAAATGTCCTTCGTATTTGTATTGTACAGAATTCAAACTATAAAAATAAAGTAACAAAAAAAACAAAAAGAAAAATTAAAAAAGAAAAAAAAACAACTTGAGACAATATTGTTGAAATTACACTTACTTTTCTGAATTCCCTTGAGGTTGTACACAGTAGTTCAGGTTATTCATATCTACATAATCACTCTAAAACAGTTATTATTTATTGGCTAATTTGTCTATTATTTTACTGGTCTGACCCACTTGACATCCCATTGGGCTGAATGTGACCCCTGAACTGTCTTAGACTGTTAACAATCCACTACTCAGCAGGGTGATTATTATTATTATTATTATTATTATTATTATTATTATTATTATTATTATTGTTATTAGTTTTTCTTCTTCCCACTCCTTTTCAAGTGTAGATGAATGATTTTGGAATTTTGAATTTGCATGTATTCTGTAAGTGCTTGAAAATAAACAAAATGAAATGAAAATTAACAAAATGACGAAGACTAGAATTGAAAAAACTTTGGTTAACTGAAATAAGTAAAAACTATAACTAAAAGAAAAAAACTATAACTAACTGAAACTGTATTGTGTGTTTACAAAACAAACTAAAACGTTTAAAATTGTGGATAAAATTCCCTTTGTTTTCATCTTTGTCAATGTCGGACTGATACGAAATCCATTTATTTCCCTCAAGCAATTTTAGCTAGTGGCACCATATGATATTTCACAGTCCGTCACTTGTGTTCACTTGTGGTTTCCAGTCGTCTTCTGGTCCCCACTCTACCTGGAAACATGGAGACTAAAGCAGCAGAGTCCTGTCTGGGATTGATTTGAATACGACGACAGGAGAAGACAAAAGAGACGACAAAATTAATACAAAGCATTTAGGAAAAAAACCTGAAAACTAATCAAAACTAGCAAACCTGCTCTAAAAACAAATTAAAACTGAACTATAATCAAAAATCTATTATGCAAAACTATAATAACCTTGCTACTCAATATATGATTTCATGTAATTTTGGACTTTTATTTTCACTATATTTGAGTATAAACATTTGGAAAAGCACAAAAAACAAGCATCTAAAACTCTTAAAGAGTCCAACTGGGACTAAGTCCAACCATTAGATCCAAGTCCTTTATGTAGTTTTAATTGTCTCCACATTGACTTTAGGTTCATTTGGTTTTAGTTGTTGCCAGAAAGGCAGGAGCTCTGCACTGAAAAAAAAAAACCCTGCCTCTGTATTTATGTTCTTTGTATTAGTTAAATGTTCTTTACTCAGCTGATCTGAGACGTGGAAGCCTGTTTACACCTTAATCAGTGCTGTTGATGTTTTTCTAAACGTCGTGGAATCAACTGTTTTCCACTTGGACTATTATCTGTAAATAGATGTCAGAGCTGCCTTTGTGTACATCATTTTCTCTATGAACTACACGACATGAAAACGAAGCAACAACAAAGAACAGACTGTAACTGGATAAACAGAGAAGAATGTTTTTATTCATTTTCTTGGTGTGGAAAGAGCCTTATGGATTTATTTTATCAGACTAATTTTTACAAACGTACAAATGAATAAGTGCAAACATTTTTAAATTGACTTAGGTTTTAATGTCATGTTGTGCAACTGTGATTAATCTACAAATTCATCAGAATACTGTATTAATTCCAGGGAGAAATTGTTGGATGTTAGAGTTAGGGCTGTGTGTCTGCAAGAATCTGGTGATACGATACAAATTACAATATTAAGATCACCATATGATATATCATAATGCTGTTAAAAATGCAATTTTTATTGGGGTTTTTTGTTTGTTTGTTTTTTTTTTAAGATTATTTCCTGGAAGAATTGAATTACACCAGAAATCTGCAGAAATACTAAACACATTTTTATTTGATCCCAACAGGATCTAATGTTACATCACAAAATGTTCCTGTGTTCAAACTGAAATTCTGTTTTACAGACATTACAGTTCCAGATCCTGTTCAAATGTTCATACTCTATTAATTCAGAACTAACATCAGAACATTATTTTTGTGCAATACCAACAAAGGAACTCATATTATTTAATGAAATAGTGTTAAAGAATAATAATAAATAAAATATAAACCAAAAAAATAAAATTAAATAAAATGAACCTCCTCAATATCTGCATTTGAGTAAATACCTAAAAATATCGATACAGTACTTTTTAATATCGACACTGTATTGTGAAATGAAATATTGCGATATATTGCAGAGCCGATATTTTCATATTTTCTTACACCCCTAGTTACAGTCGCTCCATTTAAGTTGAATAAAAAGCAGCAGGAAAGAAATTATCAATACAACAGAAAAAGAAAAACACCGCATATTAGTACTTGACATGTAAACTTCATCACATGGCCTTCCTCATGTCCTAAAAATATCCAAAAAAACTCAGATTTTTAAGAGACATACTGACTTTGGCACAGGTTGAGTAGGATCAGTAAGTGTCCTTCTTGATGATGTCATCTCCTGTCACATGATCTTCTTTTGCAATATTAACAAAATGACTTCTAAAGGTGGTAACACCATCTTGACGACTCACTAATTTGACTAACTGACTGTCAAGATTCCAAAAAATAAATACTAAAATTTAAAGAATTATTCCAAAAATGCCTTCAATTCCTACGACATGAATGTAATGGGAGATGATGCCAAACTATATTTTGAGGCATTTTAATCCAAATTTTGCACTTTTTTAATCAAGGTAAATAATTTGGGAAAAGGATTTAATGGTTAACTCACTTCGACATTTTATTTATTTATTTATCTGCTCATCATAAACAGCAAGAGAAAAAAAAAAGAAAAAAAAAAAAACAATTTTCACGCAAGTAACACTATTGTGCAGGAGAGGATAGGAGCTAAAAAAAAAAAAAAAAAGCTTATGTAAATACCTCCCCGGAAATAAACATCACACATAAATAAATAAATAAATAAATTCAAAACTCTTAAAAAATAGACTGAATCTTTTTATTTTTACATTCCAGACTACTTTTAAAAGGTGTCTTGGAGCATTCTGTAAAGTTATTTTAATCTTTTAAGTCCTTTAAATGTATATAAATTGCTGGGATTAAAAAAAAAAAAAAAAAAAAAAAAAGGCATCATGTCACTGACCCAAAAAGCTCTAAATATATACACTACCAGGCAAAAGTTTGGACTCACCTGGTTTTTCTTTATTTTTATGACTATTTCCATTGTAAATTCTCACTGAAGGCATCAAAACTATGAATGAACACATATGGAATTATGTAGTTAAAAAAGATGTGACAAAACTCAAAGCATGTTTTATATTTTAGATTCTTCAAAATAGCCACATTTTGCTTTTATTACTGCTTTGTGCATTCTTGGCATTCTCTTGATGAGCTTCATGAGGTAACCATCTGAAATGTTTTCCAAAAGTCTGGAAGGAGTTCCAAATGATGCTGAGCACTTGTTGGCCATCTGTGGTCCATCTCATGTCATTTAAATAAGAAGGTGAGTCCAAACTTTTGCCTGGTAGTGTATATACATACAAACATGTATATATACTAAATTAATTAACATATACAAATATACAAATACGTAGGCTACACCCACGTATATTTTCCACCATATCTATGTTAATACGTGTTGTTTATCACAGTTTAAAAAAAAAAAAAAAAAAAAAAAAATAATAATAATAATAATAATAATAATAATAATAATAATAATAATAATAATTGTCTTTTCTGTTAAAACACATCATTAATGAAAGCTACAGATCCTTCTAGTTTTACCAGAACAGTTGATTACATGTGACCTTTTAGTTCCGTATGTCTACATGTTCAGTGTTATTTTCTTATTTTCCTCGTGAAACCACTTCTTCACATATAGAGTTTTGCCGCCCTGGGCCTTTTTTTAATTAGAATGCTCCTGTTCTGCATCCTGAGCGTTGGTTTGGTAGATAAGTCAGCGTCACTTTGATCACTGACTGTAAGAAAAAAAAAAAAAAACGTGATAAGATGTGGTGATGTTTGATGACACGTTTGACACAACGGGAAACGGCGTCAGATTCAGCTGTTCTCATTATGCCCTTCAGATTAACAACCGGGTTTTATGTCGGTTTATCGGTTTGATCGGGTTGGATGGTAATCCCTCTGCAGGCGTTGACATCCAACTAACGAACATCACCTCACTGAGCTTCAATGCTACTGCTAATGCTAGTGCTAATGCTAAAACTCATTTTAATTATGGACCGAAACAGTAAAATGACAAGTGAAAAAAGTGAAATTATATCATGAAAGTGTTTACATCTGCAAAGTCTCCTTAAAAACCTGAATAACATGAACCTGAAACATCTTCAGAAACATAAGTGCATTTTTATCAATATTATTCCTCAGTTTATCATTTGCATGTGCGTATCACAGTGGTTTGTTTGTCTTTGTTTTAGTGCAAAAATATACAACTGCAAGCAAAAAGTTTACATTTACTAACTATCCTTTCATAGAAAATGTAAATAACATGAAAAAATATGAACAACGTGAAATGTCTTCAGTGTAATTTTACCAGTATTCTGTCTGTTATTAAATGTTTTGTGTATTTTGCACACCTACTGTGATCTATAAGTTGTTAATGCACATGTGTAAATGATAAACTGGGGCATAATAGTGATAAAATTGGTCTTATTTTTCATAATAAATTTCCCGTTGTTCATGTTATTTGCATTTTTTAAAAAGCTGCATGATTTTCGTGACCAATTTTTCATTAACTCTGTAAAATCCAAGTCACAGCCTAAGTATCACGAATCTGAGTCTGTCTGTGATTACGTATGAAGGTAGATTTGTTTCTTTGTTGCTATGACCAAAAGAAATATTTTCAATCAAAAAAAACAAAACTTCACTTCAATTAAAAAAAATAAAACCCTTTTCAATCAAGGAAAAAAAGTGTTTGAATGTAAAAAAGAATATTTGAGACCCAAAAGATTGCATTTGAACACTTTTTCTTTGAAAAGGTTTTTTTTTTTTTTTTTTTTTATTGAATTGAGTTATTTTTTGATTAAAAATAATTTTTTGGATTGAAGTCCTCTTTTTTGTATTTGGGCCATATTATGGGTAGGATATTTGTGTCTTTATTATTCAAACCCCAAAAATCCCCCAATATTAGATCAGTAGATGGTTTTGATCACTGGTGTATATTTGGGTCTTCATGGGTTAAAAAAGGTTAAAAACAGAGAAAAATGCATTAAGGAGCTGCCACAGAATAGCACTGGGTCTTTATGGGTTAAAAGAAATGTAGATAAATAAGTGCAAATATATTGTTGTGTGAAATACATAAAAGTAATGGAAGCAGATGAACGTGAACTTAGGGCTGCACGATATGGCCCAAAACCAATATCTCGATATTTTAGGCTATATCGCGATACATGATATATATCTCGATATTTTGATTTCTCCTCTAAATCACTCTATAAATGTTAAATCCAACCCTTTGATGCATAACACCAGTATAATGATTCAGGCAGACCCTTCTATTGGAGTTTTTTAAATTTGCATGCAAAAAGGGGAAAATCACAATCAAGTTAAGTTTAGCAAACCTTTTATTTCAGACCAGGCTGCTGCACTCACGAGCTTTTAACAAATAAATATAAATAATGGCATGGTAGGCCTGTCTACTGCGGCCTAGTTCTCAAAGACCCTCAACAAAAGACAGAGCTCAAAGCAACAAAAAAAATACATTCAACAAGAATCTGTGAGAAAGACATTTCAAAACTATAAATGTTAAAGTGCACTTTTTCTGCTTGATCATGTCTGTAACACCTGATCATTTTACAAAGGTAAAACAAAATTCGCATTGTGGGCAAACCACAGAGGCAGAAGTCCAGGTTGTGACTGTGAAAACCACTATGAACAAGAACAGTCATATAACAGGAGTGGGAACGTGTGTATTTATGGTTTGTTTGTATTTGAGACAGAAACAGTAGAAACAGTTGTGTAGAGGTTTTGTGCCAAAAACACAAGCTGTCGACGGCCTCTGGCCTGAGTGATGCCCGGTGACATGTGACCACATTACCGCTGGTACTAAATACCCTCTCTGATGGGGAACTAGGGTCACATTTTTGAGCTGGTGGGCCACCTTTTCTCTAACTAAAATGTACAAGTCTGGCAGCGCTTTTTCTGCAAAAAAATTGCGACCAGGCAAATCATACTTGGGGTCAAGTGTCTTAATGAGACTTTTGGATCCCGTCTTTTCTACAACACTAACCGGGGCCATGTCTTTGGTGATGTACTGTGTCACTGCAGTCGTGATCTCTTTCCATTTTGGACTTTTTTTGTCATATGGGACTGAATTGGCGAACGAAGAAGTCAGTCATTTGCTGCGGTGCTCGTTCCTTGGACGTTTTATGTGGTGTCGGGGGGGTGTGGACATGCGGAGTTTAAGGCATTCTTCGTTTTGAAGTGGATGGCATTTCAGGTGGTGAAATAAGTTTGTGGTACTACTACCTTTGGTGGCAACGACTTTGAGGCATATTTTGCAGATAACCGTATTTTGTTCTACGCCTTCCCTGCGGAACCCGAACCGCTGCCAGATGACAGAGCCAGCGCTGTGCTTTTTCGGAACAAAGTCGTCCGTCTCCATCTCCAATTAATGTCTCTTAATTGTAAACTCGCCTGGCTCTTGACTTCTGTTTTTCGCTCTCTTCATGCTCTCCTCCCGCTTCTCCTGATACAGAAACACGCATGCACGCAGAACAGTTTTCTGGATGGGCGGCGGAGTTTGCTGCTTGCTGTGAGAGGAACAGCAGGAGAGAGAGAAAGAAGCGAAACTCGAAAGACAATTACATACTGACACGTCTTAAACATTTATGTGACAATCTCTACTCGATGGTAGTGATGTAGTAATTTTACACATCTCACGTGGAGCAAGCCGCGATATATTGAGTATATTCAATATGTCGCCTACCCCTATGTGAACTGTGAGGCTGCACTGTAAAAAAAAAAAAACAGTAAAAAAAATGGTATTATTCCGGCAGCTGGGGCACTGAAAAATACTGCTAAATAACGGGAAAAAAACGTCTCATAAAAATACGGTAATTTTCCATAATTAAAATACAGTTTTTTGCCCTAACTTTACATGAGATTTAGCTTTTTTTTTTTTTAATGTTTAATAAAGAATATTTACATGTATTAAAACAGTCAAATTACCTATAAATATATATATAAATAATTTTCAATGAGATTCAGTTGTCCAATCCACTGATAAAAACTGTATTTGGACAGTTTATCAGTGCTTATACATGTTATACATTCACAAAAATACATTTATTCAACATTTTTGTTGTGAAACCTCCTGTAATTACACAAGATATTTGTCAATGAACAAACAAGTCTGGTTCAACTGACAGAACTAATACTTCTTTTATGGTTAATTGTCAGTAATTTTATCTCGTTTTTTTTTTTTTTTTTTACAGTATTAAACTTTAAATTAATAGTTTAATCTCACATAGAAAAGAAATATTTGTGAAATTATGATACATTTGCAAATGTATTTTAACTGTATTTTTCTGTGAAAAGAGAAAGAAACTCTTTTCAAAACTGAAATTTTCTGGTTATTCACAGTTACAGTTTTTTGGTGTTATTTTACATTTCACATGTAAAATCACAGTCTGTTTTTGTCATTTTATTGATATTTTCCTGTATCTTAAAAACACAGGAAAAATCTGTCAAATAAACAGTGAAAATTCTGTTTAATTACAGATTTTTTTTACAGTGTGGTTGTTTTTTGGCGGTTGTGCAGTGGCCTGGGTTTCATCTGTTTCAGAGTATAGTCAGAGTCTTTGGTCTGTGTTTGTGAGTGACAGAAAGGAGAAGCAAAAAAAAAAAGAAAAAAACAGAAATAAGAGGATGAGCTTTAGAAAAGGCAGAGGAAACGGCGAGGAGTGAAAATGCGAAAGTGGATGGAGGATGGAGAGAGGACGAACGAGAGGCTGCGATAGAGAAAGAGAGCGATAACGAGGAGGCTTATTTAAATGTCAGCTTCCCTCAGGTAACGAACGCTGTGAAATGACCTCCGTTTGCACACAATGAAAGCACAGCGCACTGATACAGACTGAGGAGGAGCCAGTCAAGCAGCTCCTGCTGGAAATGCCACACACAGTCGGAGGTTTTTATCCTCCAGCGTTAACATTCACCAAATACTGGTTTTATCTCCGCGGATCACAGTGAGCAGGAGCCGGCTCTGGCTATTTCCTGCAGCGCCTCGGACAGTTTCGTTTTTTTTTTTTTTTTTTGTCGTGACAAGTGAAGCTCTTCAGGACATTACCGCGGTTACATGAGGTTAACATGTTTCATATTACCTGTGAAAGGTCAATTATGAAAAACCTCCATAGGACTGCGGTGGTTTTTTTAAAGCAGCGCAGAATGGAGCTGGAAATGCAAACATACGTGACGTTAAAGGTGTGTGACACGACCGTATTAGACTGTCAAGGATTACAACGTATGGACGATCTGACAAAGCAGAGAGATGGTGGAGTCGTCTAGAATATGATGAAGTCAGAGCTACTCATGTCCTGATCTGGAGGTTTTTTTTTTTGCTTCCAATCTGACTTTTTTTTCGGAAAAAAATAGATGGACCAACACAAAACAAAACAAAAAACTTTGGGTTAGTACCAGTGTTATGACCCTGGCTCATAATTTGTCTATTTATCTGTATATGTATATATGTTTTCTGTAAAGTGTGTGTGTGTGTGTGTGTTCTCCGCCCGTCCTGTAGGTGTGCTGTGCCCTTTTTGTGTGTCCTGTTTTTCATGTAGGTAAGCTGCTGATTGGTGGAGCCCCTTTAAAAATGGCCCTGGATCTTCAGGTCGCTCTCTCTCTTGCCTCCTGCCAGCTTCCAACCGTGTGTTGCTGTGTGTGATCATCAGTCGTATGTTTGAGTGTGACTTTTGTATTTGTATATAGTTGTAAATAAAATCTTTTCGTAAATTCGATCCTTTTTTGGTAGGGTAGGTCGGCTCTTATTTTCACCTTTTCTCCTGTTTTTGGTTAGGGAGTTTAGGTTAGTTTTTCTATATTTTATTTCTTGCATTTATTTTGAGTAGATAATTTAGTTTGAACTCCGAAAGAAGATATTTTGTTTGTTGTTTTAGCCGCACCTCCCCTAACCCTTCTTTAGTTGATTTAAAAATAAATACTGTGAATTTTTGATTTTTTGACTGACGTGTGTGCTTGGGAGCTGGGAGGGGACAAAAGTGAGCAATCTTATATTCACCCTGGTGAACCCCTAGGCCGGGGCGTAACAACCAGGCTGACATTACAACACACCTGCTACAGAATTTCCTCTAAAAGACTTTCCTGTACAGTACTGTAAATAAAAACTTCTGATTATATTTACACATTTCAGGGCAGTGACAGAAAGTCAAACAGGGATGTAAGTGTAATAGTAATATAAGTAAACAGTGATGTAAGTGTAATAGTAATATAAGTAAACAGTGATGTAAGTGTAATAGTAATATAAGTAAACAGTGATGTAAGCGTAATAGTAATATAAGTAAACAGTGATGTAAGTGTAATAGTAATATAAGTAAACAGTGATGTAAGTGTAATAGTAATATAAGTAAACAGTGATGTAAGTGTAATAGTAATATAAGTAAACAGTGATGTAAGTGTAATAGTAATATAAGTAAACAGTGATGTACGTGTAATAGTAATATAAGTAAACAGTGATGTAAGCGTAATAGTAATATAAGTAAACAGTGATATAAGCGTAATAGTAATATAAGTAAACAGTGATGTAAGTGTAATAGTAATATAAGCAAACAGTGATGTAAGTGTAATAGTAATATAAGTAAACAGTGATGTAAGTGTAATAGTAATATAAGTAAACAGTGATGTAACTTAAGTGATCTCTGGTGTTTTGAAAAGTAGCTGTCACGAGAGGGAAAATGAGAGGACTCAAATGCACAGTACTGAAGGGAAAAAAATAACAAGTTTATTTAACAAAAAATGAAAACCAGACAACGAAAAACCTAATACAAAAACTAAAGTAGAGTCCATAGGAAAAAACATACAAAACCTGAGTCAGAGTCCGTGGATGAATATGATCAAATGTCCGGGCTATGGAAAGGAGTGAGGAGTAATGGACCAGTGCTGCATGGCTGCAAACCAAAGCCTTAAATAGGGCAGAGATAATTGGCTGCAGCCATGCAGCGCCAGCAGGTGAGTCATATGAATATAATCAGGAGATACTGAGGGTCATACAGACATGTCCACAACCAAAAAAGGGAGGAGCCGAGAGCCACAACGAGCGCAGATCCTGACAGGACCCCCCCCTCAAGGGACGGCATCCTGACGTCCCCAAAAATACGAAAAAAGCCCCCACGGAGACCAGGGCATCCTGGATTGTAGAGGGAATCCTGGCGAAAAGGGGCATGAAGAACCACAGGGGAGACCGGCTGAAGCACCTCCCGGTGGGACGGCGTGAAGAGTCTCCGGGCAGACTGGCTGCAGAACCTCAGGGCGAACAGGCTGAAGCACCTCCCGGTGAAGCGGCGTGAAGAGCCTCCGGGAAGACGGCCGAAGCACCTCAGGGTGAACAGGCTGACGCACCTCCCGGTGAAACGGCGTGAAGAGCCTCCGGGCAAAGAGGGTGAAGCACCTCCCAGTGAAACGGCGTGAAGAGCCTCTGGGCGGACTGGCTGCAGAACCTCAGGGCGAACAGGCTGAAGCACCTCCCGGTGAAGCGGCATGAAGCGCCTCCGGGAAGACTGCTGAAGCACCTCAGGGCAGACTTCCGGACCAGGACGTGGAAAACCTCCAGACCAGGACATGAGAAACCCTCCGAAACAGGTCAGAAAAATCCCCTGGTTCGTGGATCTCCAGGGCTGTGGCAGACAGGACTCTAGCTGGATTTAGGACATTGACTAGAACTGAATATGACTGGACTAGTGACTCTAACTGAGACAAGACTGACCGGACAAAGACTGGACTACAGACATCGACTGGAATTGGACTATGGCTGGACCCATGACTCTGGCTGACTGAGACTGGACAGACAGGACTATGGACTCTGAGACTGGACAGACAGGACTATGGACTCTGAGACTGGACAGACAGGACTATGGACTCTGAGACTGGACAGACACAAAGAGCGAGGCCGAGACGGGGAAACAGGAACGCTGCGCGGACGGAACCGGACTTCAGGAACGCTGCCGGACGGAACCGGACTTCAGGAACGCTGCCGGACGGAACCGGACTTCAGGAACAGACAGGAACAGGCTTTAAAAAACGCTGCGCAAACAGACAGAAACAGATTGCAGGAACGCTGCACGGACAAACTGAATCAGGCTTCAAAAAACGCTGCGCGGCCGGAACCGGACTTCAAGGAGGGGAAACTACCAGACGGCGTACTAGCCTCCAGGTAGTACTAAGGAAAAGAAAAAAAAAAAAAAAAAAAAAAAAAGGGAACTAGGCCAAGCTGAGAAGCACGGACAGACAGACACAGAGACACGGACAATCTACAGAACTGAACTGATGAGAACGATAAATGGAACTGAAGAACATGAACTGCATGAAACAGAACTAAAGGACAAACAGGGAAAGAACTGAACTAAGGAGAAACTGATGAAAACTGCAGACAAACTGCAGACAGAGAATAAAGAGACTAAAGACAGACTGAAAAAAAAAACAAAACACGGGGAATATATAACGCACATGGACTGCAGTAACACACACTGACAAAAAAATATATATATATATATATAAAATAAAAAATTTCGCACCCACAGAGAAATACACACACACAGAAACTAGGAAATTCACACAGACTAAGAAACAGACTGAAAAATACACAGAAAGACAAATACACACAGAAATACTCAGAAAAATACGCTCAGAGAAACACACAGAAAAACACACAGAAAACGGCACACACGGACAGAGAGAGACAGGGAGGAACGAATAAAACAAGCAGAACAAACAAACTAACATGGACAGACAGATCAAAACTAATGAACTTCACAGAAACCATTAGACACACGAAGGAAAAGACACAAGAGAAGAACCCGGACCCCACGAAGGCCCAGGTCCCCACAAGGAATAGGACACTGGAACACGAGGCGGAAACAGACGAGAGACAGAAACTCACCGGAAAAAACAACACGGGAGGAGAGCCCGGACTCAGCGTGGTCCGTGGCCCCACACAACATGGGAACGCCGGTAAAACAAGGCAGGAAACAAACAGGGAACAGAGACACACTGGGAGAAAAACCGGGGTATGCACCCGACGGCTCCGGGACCTCCCGAACCAACCGGCACGGAGGAGACCGAGCCGCCGTCGCTGAGGACAAGGGTGAGGACAAAGGTAAGTCTCAGAAAAGCCGGATATAGGGCAGGGAAGCGCAGAGCGACGATATAGAGGAGAACTAAGGAAAGACAAACGAAACCAGGGATGAAAAAACTAAAAACACGGAAAAACGAAAAAACGGGTCCCTTCAGTACCGGCTGAGTCCAGGTATGGCTGGTCCATTCTGTCACGAGAGGGAAAATGAGAGGACTCAAATGCACAGTACTGAAGGGAAAAAAATAACAAGTTTATTTAACAAAAAATGAAAACCAGACAACGAAAAACCTAATACAAAAACTAAAGTAGAGTCCATAGGAAAAAACATACAAAACCTGAGTCAGAGTCCGTGGATGAATATGATCAAATGTCCGGGCTATGGAAAGGAGTGAGGAGTAATGGACCAGTGCTGCATGGCTGCAAACCAAAGCCTTAAATAGGGCAGAGATAATTGGCTGCAGCCATGCAGCGCCAGCAGGTGAGTCATATGAATATAATCAGGAGATACTGAGGGTCATACAGACATGTCCACAACCAAAAAAGGGAGGAGCCGAGAGCCACAACGAGCGCAGATCCTGACAGTAGCTGTAGTCCAACTGCATGTGCTTAGAATTCAGGGGGAGATATTTCCACAGAGATGGAGCCCCCTGATGAACCTTTTAATGCAGTAAGCCTTCAGACGTGGTCATATACATGTGTGGGTTTTTTTTTTTTTTGGGGGGGGGGGGTCATTCACGTTTCATTTGTGACTTATTATAATCAATATCTACTGCAGATATCAATTTTGTCTTTTTTTTTTTCTTTTTTCTTTTCATATATGCCAAATGGGGATGTTTGATTAGACATGTTCATGTATGTAAAATGTGTTGTATATTTGTAAGAGCAAAACTAGATAAAAATTAGGTTTAAAAAAATAATTCAAAAATGTATGTTTTTCAAAAGTGAACAAACCTTGTCTTCATTGTCCCAAGAAAGATGCATATCAAACTTCAAATGATTCTGACCAGAAGTTATGGAGAAGATTACTGAAATCCAAACACTGGTAGGGCTGTGTTTTGGCAAGAATCTGGTGATCCGGTACAAATCACAATACTAGGATCATGACACGATATATCACAATATATCATGATACTGTTAAAAAGGCAATTTTTTGTTTGTTTCTTTTTTTAAAATAATTATTTCCTGGAAGAATTGAATTACACCATGAATCTGCACAAATACTAAACACATTTTTATTTGATCCCAACAGGATCTAATGTTCTATCACAAAATGTTCCGGTGTTCAAACTGAAATGATGTTTTACAGACATTCCAGTTTCAGATCCTGTTCAAATGTTCAGATTCTATTAGTTCACAACTAACATCGGAACAGGATTTTTGTGCGATCACAATAAAGGAACTAACAATATTTAATGAAAGAGCGTTAAATAATAATACATAAAATATAAAAAAAAAAACCTGAACCTCCACAATATCTGCATTTCAATAAATACCTACAAATATTGATACTTTGACTTTGTAATATCGATAGTATTGAGAAATGAAATATCGTGATATATTGCAGAACCGATATTTTCTAACACCCCTAAACACTGGTGACCTTGAGTTTGATCCTTCAAGGTCACTCAAGGTCAAAGGTCCAAGTCCATACATGACTTCCTATCAGTGCAGAATAGTAACTATATTGATATTTGTAACTATTTACATGTTAGAAACCATCAAAACACGGACCATTAGAAGAAAAGGCCCATTTTTTATATTTCAAAACTTCATCTTCAAACCTTTCAAAACTTTTGATGATTAGAAGGACCTCTGTGGGGGGGGGGGGGGGGGGGGGGGTACCAGAGGGTTAATGATGTTCGTTATGAGCTGACAGGATCTGTGGATTCTGCAGAGTACGTTTTTGTCCCGTTCCTTCATAAATCTAGACCTTTCATTGTGAGACGTCCATCTGAGGCTGGTATTAAACGGACTCACCCCAGCCTCATTTTCTATCTAACGTTTGCTTTCTTCAATCTACTCTTCGCTGCATGTTTAACAAATTCTTCCTTTCAAAGGTGACGGGGACAAACCACAGCGTAAATGACACCAGTGGATGAGTTCAATACACGCTCAACTATTATCGATCGTGGCGCTAACGCGATAATGAATGGTCCCGTTCTCGGTATTTGTCGTCCAGTTTCTGCAGTGGATTAACCGACATTTTTTTCATTTACGGGAAATTGAAGCGACCCGATCCAGGATCAGCGGTCATTCCCCCTGACGGCGTCATAACAATGAGACGGCCCCGGCCTCGCTTATGGAACCCCCTCCGCCGTGACCTTGTCAGATAAGGGTCGGCCCATGTGGGTCCTTTAAATATTTATGATCAGGCAGAGCGCCGGCGGCCCGTAGCCTGGAGTCCTTAAAGGGGAGCCTATGAATGTGATTTCAGGGGAACGTATACCTTTTCATTAACTTCAGCGCTATAAAGGCGGCTGAGGGCAGGCGGGGGGGCGGAGAGTCCGTGTCAATCTAAATTATTTTGGACATATATGTAGATGTGCACGCTGTAAAAGGTGCACCATGGAAATCAGCACACTGCAACACCAATACCCTTTACAGAACTGAGTAAAAAAATGTGCATCGACATATTTTACATTTTATTTATAGTATACACGACCAGGCGAAAGTTTGGACTCCCCTTCTCATTTAAATGATGATGATAAAAAATAAAAATAATAAAAAATTTAAAAAAAAATTTAAATTAAATAAAAATTAAAAATAAATAAAATAAATAAATAAATAAAATTACAAATAAAAATAAAATTAAAAAATAAATGACAAAATAAATAAAAAATAAAATACAATACAATAAAAATAAAAAAAATTAAAATAAATAAATAAATTTTAAAAATTAAAAAAAAAAAAGATGATGATGATGAAATTCTTTATTCAGTCATCCCATAATACAACCAGTGTCAACACTACAAACATTACCCACAGGTCAGTAGGGGTGTTACAAAACATCTGTTCTGCAATATATCGCAATATTTCATTTCACAATACTGTATCGATATTAAAAAGTACTGTATCGATATTTTTAGGTATTTATTCAAATGCAGATATTGTGGAGGTTCTGTTTTGTTTTGTTTTTTTGTTTATATTTTATTTATTATTATTTAACACTCATTTATTAAATAATGTTAGTTCATTTGTTGGAAAAACTAAAACTAAACTGGAACTAAACTAAAACTAAGCATTTAGAAGAAAACACAAACTAATAAAAACTAGCAAACCTGCTCTAAAAACTAATTTAAACTAACTGAATTAGAGAAAAAAAAAAAGTCAAAACTAACTAAAACTAAACTATAATGAAAAATCCAAAACTATTAGAACCTTGCAGTCGACCCACAGGAAGTATCAGACCCACTCTGCAGGAAGGAGTTTTCTATTCACTGAAGCACTTCCACATTCAAACACCACAATAACACAAACACAACACATGCGCTAGTCTGGATTATGCAGCATTTCAGCTAACGCGTCGCCCATCTTACGCAAACACATTCAGTGCATATATATATATATATATATATATTCCTTTTTTCTTGAGTCTGTTTGCTCATACAAAATGAAACACAATTAATATACATTAAAAATGAATGATATTTAATCTATATTCATCTAAATTAATCCACAACACCCTGTGATTAATCAGATGAAAATGTTCAATTGTCCGACAGCACTAATTATTATACATTACAGGGTCAAAACACCGTATTCAAAATCTCTCTGACAGGACATTTTAGAGACAGTTTGACTGATGATTGTTGCTAAATGACCCACATTTTTACTTTTAAATTCATTTTTGCTTTAGTTGGACCATAAAGGATTATCCAAAACAAGGAGCTACTTCATATTGAAATAAATGTTGGAATGGCAATCAATTAAAGTTGGATCTCTGACAAGACTTCACTATGTTTTGATTTTATATTTTAGTATTTTTCATATATTGACCTATGTCGGTGTCAATCACTGACATATTCCAGGATGAAAAATAAATAAATAAGTAAGTAAGTAAGTAAGTAAGTAAGTAAGTAATCCAATTTTTATGTAGTATATTGGTTAAAAAAAGAATTTGCATTATAAAATATGATTTGTTTACAATACAAACATGGCATTTAACGCAGGGCTCTCCAACTCATTTTCTTTCAGGTTCCACATTCAGCCAGATTTGATCTGCAGTGGGCCGGACCAGTAAAATAATAACAGAATAACCTAGAAATGATGACAACTCTAAATTTTGTCTTTGTTTTAGTGCAAAAAAACCCCCAAAACATTAAATTATGAAAATACTCACTTTTATACACTAAAAAAAAAAACCTGAAAAAACTGAAATTTAAATAAAAAAAAAACTTAAGAAAATTTAGTGCAATTTTAACAATATTCTGCCTCCACTTCTCATTTGTCCATGTGCATTCTGGATCAGATCTACAAAGACACTAAACACTGAGGAACAGGAAGAAAAGAGTCAAACTGGGCTGAATTTTCTTCAGACATTTCAGGTTGTTCATATTTGTTCAGGTTATTCACATTTTATTGTTACAGGATAGTTTGTAAATGTAAATATTTTCATAATTTAATGTTATATTTTGCACTAAAACAAAGAAAAAAATTTGAAGTTGTTAATTCTAGATTTTTTTGCTCAATTCAAGATTTTTTGCTAAATTTGAGATTTTTGGGGGGTTAATTCAAGATTTTATTTTATTTTTTTTACTTAGTTGAAGGGGGGGGTTTGGCTTAATTCAAGATTTTTTTTACTTAATTGAAGATTTTTATTTTTTTTTTGCTTAATTCAAGATTTTTTTACTTAATTGAACTTTTTTTTTTTTGCTTGATCCAAGATTTTTTTTCTACTTAATGGAAGATTTTTTTTTTTTTTTTTTTGCTTAATTCAAGATTTTTTTTACTAATTGAAGATTTTTTTTGCTTAATTCAAGATTTTTTTTTTACCTAATTATAGATTTTTTTTTTTTTTTTTTTGCTTAATTCAAGATTTTTTTTGCTTAATTCAAGATTTTTTCACTCAATTCAAGATTTTTTACTTAATTTAAGATTTTTTTTTGCTTAATTCAAGATTTTTTTGCTAAATTTGAGATTTTTTTTTTTGCTTAACTCAAGATTTTTCTACTTAATGGGAGATTTTTTTTGGCTTAATTCAAGAATTTTTTTTACTTAATTGAAGATTTTTTTTTGCTTAATTAAATATTTTGTTTTTACTTAATTGAAGATTTTTTTGCATAATTCAAGATTTTTTTTTTTTACTTAATTCAAGTTTTTTTTTTGTTTTTTTTTTGCCTAATTCAAGATTTTTTCTTTAATTCAAGCTAATTTTTTTGCTTATTTCAATTCAAGACTGTAGAATTTTTGCACTTGGCAAAAACATCGCACAGGCCGCATTGAAACCTTTGGTGGGCTGCATTGAGACCCCTGATTTAAAGGGTTAAATACAACAGTTATTAAGTGTTTGGTGTTTTTATTTATGGCTCAAGAAAAAAATTAAAAAAAAAAATTACATATATATATATATGTATAAAATTGCCTGAAGTCCTTAAAGGGGAGCCTGTGAATGTGATTTCAGGGGAACACATCCCTTTTCATTATCTCTAAAGGCAGCAGAGGGCAGGCGGCGGGGGGCGGAGAGTCCATGTCAATCTAAATTATTTTGGACACGTATGTAGATGTGCACACGGTAGAAGGTACACGACGGAGACATGCAATTTCAACGCCGTCCGTCATCGCCGCGATCACGTATCCGCTCGGTTACCTTTTCCATCTCTCTACCGGGGTAATTGACTTCACTCGGGAAAGCAACACACAATTAGTTTTGGGATGATGAGCTATTCTGAGCTTTCTGTGACCCCTGACGATATCCAATCAATTTGGAGACGTGTTTTTTTTTTGTTCTTTAATTAATTAGAGGGAGATCAAAGAGTAGAGATAGACGCTTCCTCCCTCCGAATGATTTCAGCAGCGCTTTTTAAATGAAGATGAAACATTTACAATCACACACACACTTTCATACGGACGCTCTTATCATAAACTCGTAAAATCCACTTTAATACACCGAGCCTCATCCTCTGCAAACACGCAGCCTTATGTTTATTTATGATATGCCAATACGCAGCACTTCAAAGCAGTGTCCAGCCCTGAAAAAAAAAAAAAAGAAGACAAACCCTCCCCGCGGTGCTCTGCCAGCGCCTCCACATTCCACCCAGAATTCCCCAGAAGAAGCAGACAGTGATAGTGATGGAGTTGCAGCCCGGCTCCACTCCTTCAAACCTGAAGTGGACGTGTGGAAACAAAAAAAAAAAACACACAACCAAAAAAAACCCCAACAAGAACCTCGTTATCGTTCTGATCTCTTTGTTGTTAATGATGCAACCATGATGACAGCTGTGAGATTCAGCCCAAAGGGACAAAAGTTACACCGACGCTGCTGACCAAAAAAAAAAAACCAAGTGTTCAGAGAACGCAAACCTCCGCCAAGCAGCCCGCACGGTGTGCATGTGTGGATCGACTACTTCTGTTTAAATTCAGCAGTTTCCAGGTTGTTCCATACAGCAGAAACAGTTGAAGCTTGGTACCAGTCATGTGTCTGTCCAGTTAGATTCAATTCCAATCAATATTAGTTGAGTTCTAATTTAAATGTGTGGTAAATGGGATTTTCAATATTCAGTGTAAATGTCCACAGAGTCCACATTCCACAGTGGATGTGGACAATTTAGTTCCAGATACAAGAGACTGTTCTAAGCTACAGGTGGATCCAGTTGGAGGCTAATCAGAGTCGTTTTAAATTTTTGATGAATTTTGGAAATTGCTCAATGATGACAGATGGAAAATTGTAGATGTTGTGACCTTGCTGTGACCTTGAACTTTGGCCTACTTGAACCAAAATGGAATGGGTTGGTCCCAGGGCCTAGGCCTATCTGTGGGGAAGATTTGGGAAAGATGGGTGGAAGAGTTTTCCCATAAAGTTGCTAACAAACAAACAAACAAACAAACAAACATACAAAGCAAAGTGATCACAATACCTCCTGGTGGAGGTAAAAACTACTAAAAAGACACAAATCACATAATAACAGCTTCTGCAACCTTCAGCTGAGAAAATAACATCTACGTTTGTGATTCTGAGTGTTGTAGATGTGGGATAAAGGTGTTGTTTACCTGCTGAGAACACGGCCACAGAGATAAGAGCTAAAGCCAAAGTATACTCTATCTGTGATCAACTGGGAAGGCTGAAATACAGAGTAGACACAAAATAATCTGCATCAACCTTTGTGTAGGGGAGACCGGGGACAGTTACACGGACATGTATATTTTGTAGGGCTGTGTATTGGCAAGAATCTGGCGATACAATACAAATCACGATACTAGGATCACGATACGATAAATCACAATATATCACAATACTGTTAAAAAGGCAATTTTGTTTGTTTCTTATTTTTAAATGATTATTTCTTGGAAGAATTGAATTACACCAGAAATATGTATAAATACTAAACACATTCTTATTTGACCACAACAGGATCTAATGTTCTATCACAAAATGTTCATGTGTTTAAACTGAAATTCTGTTTTACAGACATTCCAGTTTCAGATCCTGTTCAAATGTTCAGATTCTATTAGTTCACAACTAACATCAGAACATTAAGTTCAATCCCAACAAAGGAACGAACATTATTGAATAAAACAGTGTTAAATAATAATAAATACAATATAAACAAAAACGAAAAAGAACCTTGGCCATGTCTGCATTTGAATAAATACCTAAAAATATACATACAGTACTTGTTAATATCGATACAGTATTGTGAAATGAAATATTGCAATATATTGCGGAACTAATATTTTCTAACACCCCTAATATTTTGTGTATCGTCTTTTTTTCTCATGATTTTTGTCTATTGTCTTGGTGCTTGTCAATTGTCATCTATCAGTTTTTTGGGGTTTTTTGTTTTTCCCCTCATGGCTATTGTCTTTTTTGTTTTTTTGCTTTTTTTTTTTTTTATTTCTGGTGACTTGTAGATTCTTGTTGTTGTGATTTTGTAAGCAAAAAGAAAAATGATTAATTAAAAAAAAAAAAAAAAAAAAAAACAAAGTAATTGAACTTAGATCCTTTATAATCAAGAACCCGCTGTGGGTTTTGTGTATTATTGGAACAGAATATGAACAGCTGTGTTTGAAAATGTCTGGTTCTACGACTAAAAACTTCAAAGGAAGTCTGTGAATAAAAGCTGAAGGAGAGACGTCGACTACAACTCCCACAGTGCATTTCAGCATCCAGTCACTGAGCTTCAGTTTGTGATAGATGACGGAGTTAACGGTGGCAAAGAAAAAACTGAACCCACAATCTGCAGCTTCTATCAGCTTCAATATATCATGTAATTGTGTCAAGAAAACACGGCCCTTTTAATTGGGGTGGTATTGATTGATTGATTAATTGATATCTTTATTTCGATCGTGTAAATGACAATTTAAAAACAGAAATGCAAATAAATGATAATCAAGAGAATGAGAACAGAACAAAACGGTAACTTAAAAATGAAACGCCTTAAGCCTCAAAATTTACATGAGCGAAAAGTTATCTGTACGCATTCTAAGCTTTCCACGTGTATGTTCACGCCACATCAAATAATACGCGATTAGTGGTGAGGGTTAAGAGTCTCTTTTCCATTGACCCTCAAATTGCATGAAAATAACTTGTGCATAAAAATTTGCCTAATGGTAAAACAAAAATTTCCAAAATGCTTGTTTATCGATTAGAAGTTTTTGCATTTGCAAGAGGTGGTTTTTCCAGGCGTAGCGCAAATGGTATATTACGCAAATTGCAATGGAAAGACCTTTTTCCGCAATTAGAGTCACGTGAATAGAAAAAAAAAAAAGAAAAAAAAAAAACAGATGTTGACGGATGTTACAACAAGCGAAGAAGAAGAGTTTTAAAAGAAACATGTCGCGGTATGTGTGGACACACCAGGAAAACCCAACCATTTTATAATTTAGTATGAGACAGAGGGAGATATAGAATAATAATGAATATATCTGTAAATCAACACCATATTTACGTTCGTAACCGTGTTTATGGAATGACTTCTCGTGTCATCTAGTGAAAATAAATAAACTAAACAAATCATCGCCTTTGTGATTTAATGGAAAAACCGACATTACGCACTTCTAGATAGAGATAGAGGGGTAACATACACTACAAACAAAAAGTTAACGATATTTTTTAATTTTTGGGCTATTCTTTTTTTCTGTGTCAATCGAATTGAAACATTTTTTTTAATGACCAGACATCGTTTTATTTACAAATGGCAAAAATTACAAAAAAAAATGACAAAAGAAAATTTAACATCCTTAACTTTTTGTTTGTAGTGTATTATAATAATAATAATAATAATAATAATAATGAATATATCTATAAATCAACACCATATTTACGTTTGTCGCCATGTTTATGAAATGACTTCTACTGTCATCTTGTGATAAACAAATCATCGCATTTGTGATTTAATGGAAAAACCGACATTATGCACTTCTCTTTTGTTTCGTTTTTTTTCATTTATTTCATTCATGGTTGTTCATTTCATCAGCATACATTCAATAATCATCGAGTGAACAAACATACACACACCCATGCTTGAAAAGAAGCAACATTTAGTAAATATCAGTAAAGTTTTGTGCAGATGTCCAATGAAAAAGCCACTGCTGTTAGCAGTTCAAGATATGTAAACTGGAGATCCTGGCGTACACTGACACCAGGGCAAGAATCTGGCGATATGATACAAATTCCAATATTAGGATCATGATACGAAATATCATGATACTGTTAAAAGGCAATTTTTTTTTTTTTTTTAAATGACTATTTCCTTGAAGGATTGAATTCCACCAGAAATCTGCACTAATACTAAACACATTTTTATTTGATCAGAACAGGATCTAATGTTATATCACAAAATGTTCCTGTGTTCAAACTGAAATTCTGTTTTACAGACATTAGTTTCAGATCCTGTTCAAATGTTCATATTTTATTAGTTCAGAACTAACATCAGAACATTATTTTTGTCCGATCCCAACAAAGGAACTAACATTATTTAATAAAAGAGTGTTAAATAATAATAAATAAAATATAATTCAATCCAATCCAACTTTATTTGTAAAGCACTTTAAAACAACCACAGTGGACCAAAGTGCTGAACAGAAGAAGAATTAAAACCAAAATAGAAAAATAAAATACAAAATAGATTTAAAGACATAGAAACTGCACAAAAAAGAAAAAAGTGCTATACAGAAGAATAAATAAAACCCAAATAAAAGAATTAAATACAAGAATAGATTAAAAAAAACATACAATTAAAAACAACAAAATAAATAAATAAATAAAATAGATAAATAAGAACAATAAACCACTACCAAATAAAAACAACAGAATAAAGATAGTACCTTCAAACATCTCACATGGTTTCAAAAGCCAAGGAGAAAAGATGGGTTTGAAGAAAGGATTAAGGGATAGAAACAAAAAAGAAAAACAAAACGAACCTCCACAATATCTGCATTTCAATAAACACCTAAAAATATCGATACAGTACTTTTTAATATTGATACAGTATTGTGAAATATCACGATATATTGCTGAAATTATATTTTCTTACACCCCTAACTGACACGCGATCAAATGGTGTCGAATAACACGCGAAAAGATGGAAAAGCGTACGTATAACACACCAAAAACCATGCGATTTCATGAGATTAGTCTGTCAGGTTGGAGACAGATCTCATGAAATCGCGTTCTCATGGCATTTGGCGTGCTATACATTTTCGTCCTTTTGCGTGTTATTCAACGCCATTTAACCGCGTCAATTTATGCCAAGATCGTAACCCTAACCCTAACAGTGCGTGGTATTCGACGCAGTATGAACATACACGCAGAAAGTTTATAATGTGTACAGATAACACAACAACTAAAAGTGGCCTGTATATTTATGCGATTTCATGACATCATGTTGCAGTTTGGGAAAAATTCAGCCGCCACTGTGATGAGTTTCCAGGTATTTGTACTTAATTTGACTTTTCCTCCGAAGATTTCATCCAAACACACACATCTGTACTGCCAACTGCTCACATTTTAGTGCTGGGATAATGGATTACTTATATTTGCATCATTGCTTTTCTTCAGAATATCAAAGCTGATTTCAACCTAAATAGATGAAACAGTAAAACAAAAAAAAAAGACATGAATCACACATACAGATGTAATGAGAAAATGATGTAAAAGACGGAACAAGTCAACAGTTGAGCCGAAGACTAGATATAAATGACATAAAACACAATATCGTATGACAGAAATTCCGTAATGGATAAAAATGATGCAATAAAACTACAATGTGGTAAACTTTGCACATCGGAGTGAAGTTAACGCTGGTTCTTTTCATTCTCTTTTACTTTTTTTTGACATTTCAGACTCTGTATTTTAATAAAGACGTTCATGTCCTACTTCTGCTTTTCCGTGGACTTGTCTGAGAGTCTTACGCAACGGCTTTAAAACAGATATTCCAACTGTTTTCTTCTTGATGTTTTTTAGCTAAGTTTTTCTACATCCCACGAACACCAAGCGAGGTCAACACCTCATCCACCTCAGACCCGTTATGATTCACATTCACTCCGAACAAAAACAGGAAAAGGCCAATTAAGCGTTAACGGTGGAAATGTGAGCGTTACATTTATGCAACGGTCAGAATGAGGGTCAAAGAATGGTTCTGATGTCCCTGTATGTCTGCGTCATATTAAATCTGACCCAGACCACTTTTATATGTGGTCCTAAACCTGACCTAGACCACTTTCATATGTGGTCCTAAATCTGACCCAGACCGCTTTCATATGTGGTCCTAAGTCTGACCCAGACCGCTTTCATATGTGGTCCTAAACCTGACCCAGACCGCTTTCATATGTGGTCCTAAGTCTGACCTAGACCACTTTCATATGTGGTCCTCAATCTGACCCAGACCACTTTCATATGTGGTCCTAAATCTGACCCAGACCGCTTTCATATGTGGTCCTAAGTCTGACCTAGACCACTTTCATATGTGGTCCTCAACCTGACCTAGACCACTTTCACATGTGGTCCTAAATCTGACCTAGACCACTTTCGTATGTGGTCCTAAATCTGACCTAGACCGCTTTCGTATGTGGTCCTAAATCTGACCTAGACCACTTTCATATGTGGTCCTAAATCTGACCCAGACCGCTTTCATATGTGGTCCTAAGTCTGACCCAGACCGCTTTCATATGTGGTCCTAAACCTGACCCAGACCGCTTTCATATGTGGTCCTAAGTCTGACCTAGACCACTTTCATATGTGGTCCTAAATCTGACCCAGACCACTTTCATATGTGGTCCTAAATCTGACCCAGACCGCTTTCATATGTGGTCCTAAGTCTGACCTAGACCACTTTCGTATGTGGTCCTCAACCTGACCTAGACCACTTTCACATGTGGTCCTAAATCTGACCCAGACCGCTTTTGTATGTGGTCCTAAATCTGACCTAGACCGCTTTCGTATGTGGTCCTAAATCTGACCTAGACCGCTTTCGTATGTGGTCCTAAATCTGACCCAGACCGCTTTCATATGTGGTCCTAAATCTGACCCAGACCGCTTTCATATGTGGTCCGAAATCTGACCCAGACCGCTTTCATATGTGGTCCGAAATCTGACCTCGACCGCTTTCATATGTGGTCCTAAATCTGACCTAGACCGCTTTCATACGTGGTCCTAAATCTGACCTAGACAACTTTCATACGTGGTCCTAAATCTGACCTAGACAACTTTCATATGTGGTCCTAAATCTGACCCAGACCGCTTTCATATGTGGTCCTAAACCTGACCTAGACTGCTTTCATATGCGGTCCTAAATCTGACCTAGACCGCTTTCATATGCGGTCCTAAATCTGACCTAGACCGCTTTCATATGCGGTCCTAAATCTGACCTAGACCGCTTTCATATGCGGTCCTAAATCTGACCTAGACCGCTTTCATATGCGGTCCTAAATCTGACCTAGACCGCTTTCATATGCGGTCCTAAATCTGACCTAGACCGCTTTCATACGTGGTCCTAAATCTGACCTCGACCGCTTTCATACGTGGTCCTAAATCTGACCTAGACCGCTTTCAAATGTGGTCCTAAATCTGACCTAGACCACTTTCATATGCGGTCCTAAATCTGACCTAGACCACTTTCATATGTGGTCCTAAACCTTACCTAGACCACTTTCATATGTGGTCCTAAATCTGACCTAGACCACTTTCATATGTGGTCCTAAATCTGACCTAGACCACTTTCATATGTGGTCCTAAATCTGACCTAGACCGCTTTCATATGTGGTCCTAAATCTGACCTAGACAACTTTCATACGTGGTCCTAAATCTGACCTAGACAACTTTCATACGTGGTCCTAAATCTGACCTAGACCACTCTCATATGTGGTCCTAAATCTGACCCAGACCGCTTTCATATGTGGTTCTAAACCTGACCTAGACCACTTTCATATGTGGCCCTAAATCTGACCCAGACGGCTTTCATATGTGGCCCTAAATCTGACCCAGACGGCTTTCATATGTGGTCCTAAATCTGACCCAGACCGCTTTCGTATGTGGTCCTAAATCTGACCCAGACCGCTTTCATATGTGGTCCTAAACCTGACCTAGACTGCTTTCATATGCGGTCCTAAACCTGACCTAGACCGCTTTCATATGCGGTCCTAAATCTGACCTAGACCGCTTTCATATGCGGTCCTAAATCTGACCTAGACCGCTTTCATATGCGGTCCTAAATCTGACCTAGACCGCTTTCATATGTGGTCCTAAACCTGACCTAGACCGCTTTCATATGTGGTCCTAAATCTGACCTCGACCGCTTTCATACGTGGTCCTAAATCTGACCTAGACTGCTTTCAAATGTGGTCCTAAATCTGACCTAGACCACTTTCATATGTGGTCCTAAATCTTACCTAGACCACTTTCATATGTGGTCCTAAATCTGACCTAGACCATTTTCATATGTGGTCCTAAATCTGACCTAGACCACTTTCATATGTGGTCCTAAACCTTACCTAGACCACTTTCATATGTGGTCCTAAATCTGACCTAGACCACTTTCATATGTGGTCCTAAACCTTACCTAGACCACTTTCATATGTGGTCCTAAATCTGACCTAGACCATTTTCATATGTGGTCCTAAATCTGACCTAGACCACTTTCATATGTGGTCCTAAATCTGACCTAGACCATTTTCATATGTGGTCCTAAATCTGACCTAGACCACTTTCATATGTGGTCCTAAATCTGATACATATCTGATATTTTCAATTTAGTTCAATTCAAATTTTATTTATAATGTGCCAAATCATAACAAAAGTTATCTCATGATGCTTTACATATCGACTTGGTCAAAACCAGACTCTTTCCAATGCGACTTCAGTCTGAGCGGCCAGGTCGCATTTATCCGACCTTTACATTACTGAAATGCGACAAACGTCACAATTCTGCGTCCCAGGAGGAAAAACGTATTTCCTTCTGTAAACACAGTATGTGTCTGCGTGGTCTCGTATTCCGTCACGACCTCTTTAGTGCATGTGGGTCACTTCAGGACCTCTTTAGTGCATGTGGGTCACTTCAGGACCTCTTCAGTGCATGTGGGTCACTTCAGGACCTCTTTAGTGCATGTGGGTCACTTCAGGACCTCTTCAGTGCATGTGGGTCACTTCAGGACCTCTTCAGTGCATGTGGGTCACTTCAGGACCTCTTTAGTGCATGTGGGTCACTTCAGGACCTCTTCAGTGCATGTGGGTCACTTCAGGACCTCTTCAGTGCATGTGGGTCACTTCAGGACCTCTTTAGTGCATGTGGGTCACTTCAGGGTCACATTCAGTTCAGACTCCAAACTGATAGAAGTTGCATTTAATGTAGAATATGAACGAACACACACACAAAAAATGGATTCACCAAAAAATCTGAATTGTGCTTTAAGACTTGCTGAACGTAGTCTATGTTAAGAGTCCTGTGGTCTGGATGATCAGTCTAACAAGACAAGTGGGCTGTACTTTCATTGGAGGAGAACTCAACTCATTCAAAGTCCATATGTGACTTCTATCAGTGATCAACAGGAACTATATCGATATCTGTAACCGTTTACATGTTATAAACCGTCCAAATATGGACCATTAGAAGGAAAGGCCCATTTTTAACCTTTCATGCATAGGTCACTCCAGTGGACAGTTGTTCTCCAGCTGTTCTCTTGTATATTAATGGGTTTAGTGGTTTTAGTTCTACATCAGCCAACACAGTGGACACTTACGCATCATCTCATATCCTCACATTCACACCATTACTGTAACTTTGTTGTTTTTGATAAACCTGATCTGCACTAACATGTTTGAGTGTAAATCAATTGTTATTTGTTAGACAAGAAGGTTTTTTTTTTGCACATTATCTTGATGAAATCAGGAATTAATAGCATTAAAATATGTTAAAATGCGAGAAGACATCAGATTAGCAGCATTAAACATGTTTTTATTTCATTGTTTTCATATCCCTCTCTGATATTGGGTTTTAAACATGTTTCTTTACTTCAAAAATTAAATGCATGGATATTTTTGTAACTCCACAAAAAAAAAACTCCATCGCATTGTTTTTTTCATGCCTAAAGAGGAATAAAAACACTGAAGAAAAAAATCTTGACTAAGGTTCTCACAATTAATGCATGAAAGGGTTAATATTAAAAAAAATAAAATGAAATAAAATAAAATTTCTCCAAACTGTCAACAAACCTTGTCGACATTGGCCAAAGGCAGATACGTAGACGATGTGAAATGAATCTGATCAGTAGTTTCATCAGAGAAAACGACCAAAACACCAGACACGGCGCCTTCACAACAGATACGACCCACTAGTCTGGTGAGCTGAACACAGAAGCAGTGGAATAAAGCCTTTCCTCCTGTTCCGCTGTTTCTGGGTTTGTTTTTCAGCAGCAGGTCTTCCTCTTCTTCTTCTTCTTGGTCGTCGGCTGCAGGCTGAGCGTCTGACAGCACTGTGAGCGCAGACGTTTATAGCCCCGGTCGCCCGCCGGGAATCCAGACACCACATCAGCTCCAGACGAACGCCTCACCTCGTCTACGCCTCGGCTGTGATGGGCACACGTCCTCGCCGCCGACTCGACTCCAGACTGTTTGTGTATTCATGTAGCTGCGGCGGCGGCGGCGTGGCCTGAGCCTGCGGCCGCTGCATTTGCATGGGAGCCATCAGGAGGAATCAGCTGCAGACCGCTGAGCTCAGGTGAGCAGTTCAGAGGCTGCAGGTGTCGGCCGGTTCATCCACAAACACACACTTCAGTCAAACACATTTACATTTGTTCTCCAGGACAGAACGCAACAGGAGCAGTCTGAGCAACAACATTAGACTGTACTCAGCTCTGTTTACAGGTCTGATGTTATTAAAACCCAACAGCTGATCTGAGCCTTATATTCACCGCTGTTACTACCAGTACTGGGAAGAACAGCGTTACTAATGCCATTATGGTTTTCCAGTAACGGGTAATCTAATTAACCCTTTCATGCATAGTGGTCACTACAGTGGACAGCTATTTTACAGCTGTTTTCTTGTATATTCATGGATTTTATTGTTTTAGTTCCATATCAGCCAACACAGTGGACACCTATGCATCATCCCATACACTGATAGTCATACCATTACTGTCACTTTCCTGTTTTCAATAAACCTGATCTGCACTAACATGTTTGAGTGTAAATCATTTGCTTGTTATTGTTAATAGACTGGAATTAAACATTTTTCTTAAACAAAAAGTTTGGTTTTTTTTTTGTTTTTTTTTTGCATATTATCTCCATAAACTGAGTAATAACTAACACTGGTCAACAACAAATTTATTGTTTCAGTTTTTTGAGCTGATTCGGGATAATTTTGGTGTGCTGAATCCAAAAATCACATTAATTTTGCTCAATCAGGTCAACTTTCTGAACTATGGTACATATTGGCTTTTTAACATGTTTGCTTACATTTATGGGCATTTTCACATCATATGATACAAAATTCTTTCATATTTCTTGCAATAAACAAGTTCTGAAGATTTTACTTTTGCCAATTTATGATTAATGTTTTTTTTAATATTACAGGTGAATGAAATGGCTTCGACTAGAAGATCTTGCAAAAATAAGCCTGACGTATTCTGCTACATCTGCGGTGAATACACCATTGTACCTAACAGGAATCAAGTCACAAGTTTCATAAAGTGTGCTTGTGAAAATGATTTTTTTTTCTCTTAAAACCTATTTTGAGTGAGAACTATGTTAAAAAATCAACTGATAAAGTCACAAAAATGTCATCAATTTTGTGAGAAGATCAAATTTTTCAAAATCAAATTTGCAAAAAAACCTGACCTGATTGAGAAAAACAGATGTCATTTTTGGATTTAGCGGTGCAAAATGGTGCTAATTCAGTTGAAAAAACCTAGACAACTTGTAAAAAACATTTTTTTGTAACCCAGTGTGATATTAGAGTATGTTAAAATGTGACAAAACATCAGATTAGCAGCATTAAAAAAATGTATTTCATAGTTTTCACACTGTGTATCAGTTAATACATGTTTCTTTGCTTCAAAAATTAAATGCATGATGTCCAGCTGAGTGGATATTTTTGCAACTCCATGAAAAATAGGTTCATAAAAAAAAATTTCGATCGCATTGTTTTTTTCATGCCTTAAGAGAAATAAAAACACTCAGGAAAAATAACTTGATTAGGGTCAAAAAATGGTATTCAGAATCTCTCTGAAGGGACATTTTAGAGACAATGTGACCCACATTTTGATTTTTAAATTCATTTTTGCTTTAGTTGGACCATAAGGGATTTTCCAAAACAAGGAGCTACTTTATATTGAAATAAATGTTACAATGACAATCAATTAAAGTTCGCTCTCTGACAAGACTTCACTGTGTTTTGACCCATTAACGTTCTCATAATTCATGCATGAAAGGGTTAATTACTATTTGAAACATTACAACGCTGTTACCGAAAAAGTAGAAGAAGGAGGAGAAGGAGAGAGGAGACGAAGATGAAGATGAAGATGAAGGAGAAGAAGGAGAAGACGATGAAAAGTACAAGAAGAAAAAGGAGGAGTAGGAGGAGAGAGGAGGAGACGAAGATGAAGAAGGAGAAGAAGAAGATAAAGAAAAAGGAGGAGAGAGGAGGAGACAAAGAAGAAGAAGATGAAGAAGATGACGAAGAAGACGACGAAGACGAAGAAGATGACAAAGACAAAGAAGAAGATGAAGAAAAAGGAGAAGGACAGAGGAGGAGACGAAGAAGAAGACGAAGATGACGAAGAAGACGACGAAGACGAAGAAGATGACAAAGACAAAGAAGAAGAAGATGAAGAAAAAGGAGAAGAAGGAGAGAGGAGGAGATGAAGAAGAAGATGACGAAGATGAAGAAGAAGATGACTAAGACGACGAAGATGACGAAGAAGACGACGAAGACGAAGAAGAAGATGAAGAAGACAGCGACGATGAAGAAGAAGAAGACAACGAAGATGAAGACAAAGAAGAAGAAGAAGAAGACAACGATGACAAAAAGACGAAGAAGAAGAAGCCGAAGCCTAATGGATGTGACCTTCTCCCTCAGTCCAGACAAACTCAACCTAATGGAACTCAAACGTCCTTCTAACTTTCAGGTTTTTACGCACAAATGAAAACACGATGAATATGAATATTACGTTTCATTTCTTCTTAAATCCAACAAATTCTGCATCTGGATGGTTCATCTTTGAGTCACAACTAAAACCAGCCTTTAAAACTGACTACATATTTATCCTGATTGTCATTTTTAAACCCAGGTGGACGTTCTTCGGTTGTTCTTTGAGCTGCTAAAACTCCCGTGTTGTTGACAGCGTGTCCTGGTGCAAACAAACAAACAGAAGGAGAACCTGTCTGGGACCATTAGTCCACATTAGGAGCTCTGCTGAGTTTGTGTCACAGCAGGACCATGGCAGGATTGGAAATGAAAGAAAACATCATGTGAGGCTGAAAAAAAAAAAAAAAAGCAACAGACCAAAAAAAAAAAAAAAATAACTCTTGAAAGGAGTCCCTGCAGAGGCCAGGGGGAGCAGACTTTAAACAGACACGACTGGATCCTGTGGAGGATTTTTTTTTCCTTGTCAGAGCTCATGGGTTGTTTTAAATTCTGGTCCAGATCCCGGAGTTTCCGAAGATGCCAAATCTGCCAGACTGAGTTTTGGAGGAAGAGTCTGAGCAGCTTTTTCATTTAGAAATCTGAAAGTCTGATGGAGTGTGTCGTCATGACCGTGCGCACACCCCAGCAGAAGTCACCTTGTGGCTTTATTTTCAGTGCGTGGACGTCCAGCGGACCCTCTGAATACAGTAGATGAAATATTTATAGTGATTTCAGCGTTCTGACCTCATTCTGTCAACCGTCGGGGAAGTTTGGGATCAGCCGAGGAACGACGCCATCAAAACCTGAGAAAGTTTCCTCCCCGGCGGAGCTCGTCTCACACGTTTAAATATAAATGATTATTATGAGTCATTATTAGAACTTCAGCTGAGAGTGAGAGCAGGCGTCATCTCCACAGTCACAGATCCTTCCAGTTTCCACACGTTTAGCCACAATCACAGCCGACGGACGCCGACGGGATTATTACACCACACACCGGTCAGCCAACACACCGCCAAGTGGACGAGGAATCAGAGGAAGTCCTCATCTTCTTCTCCCTCCTTCGTCCACTCTGTAAACTGTGTTTATGATCAAACCTGAGACTGAGTTTAAGCTTAGAACGAGGACGGAAAGAACCAGAGATGAAGAATGTTCAAAGAAAACAGTCAAATCAACAAAAAGAGCTGAGATCATCATCATCATAATCATCATCATCAAGATCCTCAACATCATCATCATCAAGACCTTCATCATCATCATTATCAAGACCCTCAGTATCATCCTCATCCACATCGTCCTCATCAAGATCCTCAACATCAGCCTCATCATCATCATCATCATTATCCTTATCAAGATCCTCATCATCACCCTCATCATCGTCATCATTATCCTCATCAAGATCCTCAACATCACCCTCATCATCATCATCATCCTCATCAAGATCCTCAACATCACCCTCATCATCATCATCATCATCCTCATCAAGATCCTCAACATCAGCCACATCATCCTCATCAAGATCCTCAACATCACCCTCATCATCATCATCATCCTCATCAAAATCCTCAACATCATCCACATCATCATCTTGATCCTTATTATCATCATCATCATCAAGAACCTCAACATCATCCTCATCACCCTCATCAAGATCCTCAACATCATCACGATCCTTATTATCATCACCATCATCATCATCATGACCCTCAGTATCATTCTCATCCACATCATCCTCCTCAAGATCCTCAACATCAAACTCATTATCATCCTCATCAAGATCCTCATCATCATCACAATCCTTATCATCATCATCATCAAGACCTTCAACATCATCCTCATCAAGATCCTCAACATCACCCTCATCCACACTGTTGTCGTCTTTATCATCCTCTTCATTTTTACCATCTTCATCCTCCTCCTCAGCTTCATCATCCTCAACATGATCATCCTCATCGTTGTCTTCATCATCATGCATCCTCCTCCTCCTCATAACCATCCTCATCCTCCAAATGATTATATCCTCCTCCTCCTCCTCATCTTCACCATCCTCATTATCCTTCTCCTCACCATCATGATCTTCATCTTCTTCCTCATTCGTCCACTCTGTAAACTGTCTTTATGATCAACCTGAGACTGAGTTTACGCTTTGAACGAGGACAGAAAGAACCAAAGATGATGAATGTTCAACGTAAACAGTCAAATCAGCAAAATAGAGCTGTGATCATGAAGGAAAGGACAAGATCGGCAGCATCATCATAATCCTCATCATCGTCTTCATCATCATCAAGATCCTCAGTATCATCCTCATCCACATTGTTGCCATCTTCATTATCCTCTTCATTTTTATCATTTTCATCCTCCTCCTCAGCCTCACCATCCTCATCAAGATCCTCAACATCATCCTCATCGTCGTCTTCATCATTATCAAGATCCTCAGTATCATCCTCATCCTCATCGTTGTCTCCAGCATCGTCTTCATTTTTATCATCTTCATCCTCCTCCTCAGCCTCATCACCCTCATCATCATCATACTCATACACATCATCATCAAGATCCTCAACATCATCCTCATCCTCAGCATCAAGATCCTCAGTATCATCTTCATCCACATTATCATCATCATCATCCTCATCCACATCATCATCAAGATCCTCAACATCATCATTACCATCATTATCATCATCAAGATCCTTAGTATCATTCTCATCCTCATTGTTGTCTTCAGCATCATCCTCTTCATTTTTATCATCTTCATCCTCCTCCTCAGCCTCCTCATCAAGATCCTCAACATCATCCTCATTGTCGTCTTCATCATTATCGAGATCCTCAGTATCATCCTCATTGTTGTCTCCAGCATCATCCTCTTCATTTTTATCATCTTCATCCTCCTCCTCAGCCTCATCACCCTCATCATCATTATGCTCATACACATCAAGATCCTCAACATCATCCTCATCCTCATCATCAAGATCCTCAGTATCATCCTCATCCACATTATCATCATCATCATCCTCATCCACATCATCATCAAGATCCTCAACATTATTATCATCATCCTCATCATCAAGATCCTTAGTACCATCCTCATCCTCATCGTTGTCTTCAGCATCATCCTCTTCATTTTTATCATCTTCATCCTCCTCCTCAGCCTCATCATCTTCAACCACATTATCATCAAGTTCCTCAACATCATCCTCATCACCATCATCCTCACTGTTGTCTTAATCATCCTCCTCTTCATCCTCCTCCTCAGCTTCATCATCATCATCCTCTTCATACTCCTCCTCCTCATCATCCTCATCAGCATCATCATCCTCTTCATCCTCCTCATCATCATTATCATCTTCATCCTCCTCAGCATCATCATCCTCCTCATAACCATCCTCATCCTCCAAATGATTATATCCTCCTCCTCAAAACCACCACCATCATCATCATCATCATCATCATAATCCTCCTCCTCTTCCTCATCTTTACCATCCTCATTATCATTCTCCTCACCATCATGATCTTCATCTTCTTCCTCCTCCTCATCATTATAAAGTTCTCCTCATAACCATCATTTTCATCCTCCTCCTCCTGACCATCTCAAACCTCCTCCTCATCTTCATCATCATCACCATCATCCTCATTGGTCTGATCCTCCAGGCCAAAATGACAAAACAGAAAATGTGAAAAAGTGTGATAAGTGTAAATAAACTACAAACTTGTGTATTTCTTTTTTTCCCCTCATTTTTTAATTAAATGGTTATATATGTATTATGACGAAGAATGGGACATCACCACCGTCATAAACAGAACATACTTCAGCTTCTAATTATACAGTTAAACGTCCTCTGAGAAGCAATCAGCAGTTTCCACAAAACCTCCAGGAGACAGAGTAACGACGACGTCTCCTGACTAAATGGCTCAGACTGACGTTGTTCATCTTGAATAAAAATCCGACATAAAACCACAGACTGCGACTTAACGAGCCGACTCCTCCATCAACACATTAGCGAGTCTGAATGAGGAAAAAAACGAGAGGAAAAAACCCAACGCACCAATATCTGTCATCACTGATAAAAAAAAAAGGAAAAGAAAAACACACGCTGTTACTGATGCTTTTCATTCCAGATTAATGTGTCGATTCTTCAGATTCAGATTTACGACATCCGACTGGATTCACAGGCAGCCAAGGGAAATATTCAAATGTTTTACTTCCATTTCTATTGCAGAGAGAATAAACTCAGGCTCAAAAAGGATCATGAGGAAGATCACAACAACCAAAGTGGCAACGGATAAAGGTCTGAAGGATCTGGGATTTGGGGATTTCCATCATCAAATGGGGAAGGGGCGGGGGGGATTTTTGTTTATCTATGTTCTATGTTCAAATGTATATAAGAAAGTAACCGGTGCTTTTGTATAACATATTTCCAGGCCTGCATTTCATAAATAAAGTTAATAAAAAAACATCCACTTTCACACTGACATACTGCAAGTTCAGGGAAATCTGTTAATAACATGAATAACTACACCATTTTGAACCGTTCCACATAAGGGCGTGGTCAATGGATGGACCGCCCACTACTTTTTGATTCATATCTTTTGAACCAGACAAGTTTAAAATGAATATTACACATAATTGTAAAGGTCTAAATAGTATCTTAAACATACTCAAAGGGCAAAAAGTGAAAAATATCAAAATCTACTCACGTCACGGATGGACAAAAAAATTAGCGTCTATTTTTTTGCCAGAATTCCAAAGTTCTCCAAAGTGAAGTTCCTCTGACATTTTCATCCTCAAATGTATTCAGTGTAAACCTTAAACCCTCTATTTTACAACCGAATAATTGGTTATAGAGGAAAAAGATATTTGATCAAACCTAAATAGAAAATGGCAGCGTCACAGATGGACAACAAAAGGAAATATCAAATTAAACACTTTCTATTTCAATTATCAATATCATATACATTTTTTTATACAATATTTACAACGTACAAATAATATTAACATTATATTCTAATGTACTGTATTTTGCATAGATATATGCATTCATTAATTTTAAACACTGTGTGTTTAGAATATGACATAAATAATAGTGTGACAAGAGGAATACAATACCACATACCGATATTCTCAGCGACATTGTGTATATTGTCTGAACTGCAGAAAAATGTCGTTATGCAGTTGGTTTCAATGGGAAACACGCACCTGTAACAAAGGCTGCACAATTATCCATTTTAAACCAAAATCAGATTATTTAATTTGGACGGTGTTTAAAAAAGAGGAATCGTCAAATCATATTTCATCTCTCTCGTGTCTCTGGGCCACGCCTCCAGGCTACCATAGACTCCTCCTCCAGGCCAAGGTTATTAACGTTAATGAAAACTAACGAAATGACAAAAACTAGACTTGAAAAAACATTTTCGTAAACTGAAATAAATAAAAACTATAATTAAAAGAAAAAAAGATAACTAACTGAAACTGTATTGTGTGTTTACAAAACTAACTAAAACATAAAAATTTTGGATAAAATTCCCTTCATTTTCGTCTTTGTCAATGTCAGATTGATATGAAAGAGATTTATTTTGCTTTAGCAATTTTAGCTAGCGGCACTTGACAGTCTGTCACTTGTGGTTTCCAGTCGTCTTCTGGTCCCCACTCTACCTGGAAACATGGAGACTAAAGTTGGGAGAAAGCAGCAGAGTCCTGTCTGGGATTTATTTGAATATGACGGAGAAGAAGAGAAACGATATTAAAAAAAAAACCTAAAACTAATACTAAAACTAAGCATTTAGAAGAAAATGAAAACTAATAAAAACTAGCAAACCTGCTCTAAAAACGAATTAAAACGAACTGAATTAGAGAAAAAAAAGTCTAAACTAAATAAAACTAAACTATAATGAAAAATCCCAAACTATTAGAGCCTTGTTCTGGGCTACCGTAGGCCCCTCCTCCGGGCTACCATAGGCCCCTCCTCCAGGCTACCATAGGCCCCTCCTCCGGACTACCATCGGCCCCTCCTCCGGGCTACCATCGGCCCCTCCTCCGGGCTACCATAGGCCCCTCCTCCGGGCTACCATAGGCCCCTCCTCCGGGCTACCATAGGCTCCTCCTCCGGGCTACCCTAGGCTTCCTCCTAACTGTGAGAGTGGCCTCCACAGTCTTTGGTCTCCACACACCAGTACACTAATCCTGTTTGCTAAGGAGAATGAGAAGTTCGCGGCTAAAAATAGCAAGAGTAAGTCGGTTGTGTGGAATTGGTTCGGCTTCGAAGTTTCCGATGAAGACCAAACCGTTCCTCGCTGCGAACTCTGCCTGAAGGCGGCATCAGTCGAAGGCAGCAGCGCAACCGACTTATTTCAGAACCTCAAACAACATCACACGCCACAGTGGGAGCAGTGCACTGCATTACAGGCTGCACACGGAAACGACATGCAGACTTCTGATGTCTTCTGTAGTTTCACCCAGAAACAGAAATTCAAGATTTTAGAGAAAAAAAAAAAATCTGGAATTTATTTTTGGCCAAAATCGTGCAGCCCTACCTGTAAGTGAGGAGATGTGTTAAGGTGGAGGTGATGTGATGTGTGTGTGTGTGTGTGTGTGTGTGTGTGTGGGGGGGGGGGGGTCACTCGGAGGGAAGATGTTGACAGATAATCAATGTGGTTTGATTGGCTTGTGACCCAATAGCTGGCAGGCCGGTTGTCGTGACGACTTGGCTTCTTAAAACGATGCTCGCTCACTAGAAAATTGGTTTGAGGCTGTAAACGTTGTCATGTTTTCTCCCTCTGTGTGTGTGTGTGTATGTGTGTGTGTGTGTGTGTGCGTGTGTGTGTGTGTGTGTGTGTGCGCACCTGCGAGGCCAGACTCGGGGTTTAAAGCTCGTGTCGGAGCTGGACGAGCTGATTTGTGCGCGTTTTTCTTGACCAATGGAGTGCAGCGACAGACAATTAGGATGTGCAGGTTGTTATTTCTCCGGCTCAGAATGACCTCCGGGACAGAGATGGGGGGGTGGGGGGGTCTTCATCACGGTGTGTTTGATCTATTAGCTGCACCCCCACCCCCACCCCCTGGCGCTCAGTCATACTCCAGGCTGTTTTTTTTGTTTTTTTGCCACACATACATTAACCACTGGATGTGATTCATTGAGTTAAAAATAACTCCCCCTCCCTCCCTCCTTCCTCCCTCTTCCTACTCCTCCCTCCCTTCCCATCTGTCCGTCCTCCTCCTCTTCCTCCTCCTCCACCTGCTGCTGCTGCTGGTTCAGCTGACTACACCTGCGAGGGTCAGAGGTTTTCTGCTGCAGGAAAATTAACACCAGATGACACATGGTGTTTTCTGCCTGACGGGGCGCCCAGTCCAACACAGATAAACTCAAATAGACCACAGATTCTTCAAAAAACACCGGAGTTTTATCACGTTAAACACACCGTCGCACTCGAGGTCAGGGCTGTCATGCAGGACCGATTTATTACACATTAACTTCCACTTGTGTCGCTATTAAGAAGTACCAGAAAAAGGACAGTGATGTCTGTAAACAGGGACAAACCTTAGAAGGAGGAGGTTAGTGATGGATAGGGCCGTGTACTGGCAAGAATCTGGTGATACGATACAAATCACAATCCTAGGATCACGATACGATATATCATGATATATCATGATATATCATGATACTGTTAAAAAGACAATTTTTTGTTTGTTTCTTTTTTAAAATGGTTATTTCCTTGAAGAATTGAATTCCACCAGAAATCTGCACAAATACTAAACACATTTTTATTTGATCCCAACAGGATCTAATGTTCTATCACAAAATGTTCCTGTGTTAAAACTGAAATGATGTTTTACAGACATTCCAGTTTCAGATCCTGTTCAAATGTTCATATTCTCTTAGTTCAGAACTAACATCAACAGTATTTTTGTGCAATCACAATAAAAGAACTAACATTATTCAATAAAAGAACGTTAAATAATAATAAAGAAACAAAGAAAATTTAAACAATAAAGAAAATCAAAATCAAAAATGAGCCTCCAAAATATCTGCATTTGAATAAATACGTAAAAATATCCATACAGTACTTTTTAATATTGATACAGTATTGTGAAATGAAATATTGCGATATATTGCAGAACCGATATTTTCTTACACCCCTAATCTCTACGTGTGTGATCTATATATTGACAAAATAAAGATTCTTAATTAAATCACATATTTTCCGATATTTCAGAGTAAATTCACAGGTTATATAAAAACTGAGAAAACTGGGAAAATTGTGACTTTTTTGAACAAAACATAATTTAACCAAACCCCCTCAAACTCACTGTCCTCACATCGCTCACTGTTTTTGAGCAGATTGTTGCACCTGTTAAGTATTTGTCTAACACATGTCTCACTGTTATTGTTGTAATGTATTTATTTATGAACTGTTTTTTCTGTAATTGTTTAACCTTGTTTTTACTTTTAGCCCCCTCACCCCCTTCCCCTCAAAGAGCCACTGCTGTTTGATCAGGCTGCATTTGAAAATAAGAATCTGTTCTTAATTGCTTGCCTGGGTAAATAAAGGTTAAATAAATAAATAAATAAAAAATAACAAACATCTCCATCCACTGTCATTGATCCAACTCCATGGGTTTGACTGGTGAATCAATATTGTAGAAGATGACGGTGTTTCCATGGTAACTACGGAGCCTCTGAACGTCCAAACGGGTCATATCTGATGACCATGAAAAGATGAAGAACTGTATTTTACACCAATTATTGACATGGACTGATAGAATTAATGGATCAACAGGTTTTAAACAGTTTAGATCAGCAGATGGTTTAAGTCTCTGAGGGTTAAAAACTAAATGCAGGTTCTGTATGTTACCAAACAATGAACTCTGCTCATTTTTTAAGTACATTGCTCATTTTCTCCTCATTTTAGAAGGATTTGTTCACTTTTATGCCATATTTCAAGGGTTTTTTGGTTCATTTTTTTCTAAATTTTTCAAGCATTTTGTCCTTTTTAAGACACTTTTGGTCACTGGTGGATGTTTGGGTCTTTAAGGGTTAAAATGATGATAAATAACCAAGAGTTTCCTCTGTGTTTATAATAAGATGTAGCACCACAGCCATTGCAGTTGCCCTTTAAGACACATTAATGTTGAACCAATGGGAGAACATGAATCCTAAACATATATGATGCTTACAGTTGGACCGCAGTCGATTTTTTTAAACCAGTTTTGTTTTTCAAGCTGTATCCAATTTTATCTACTGACATTTTTACAAACATGGTGAAACATGGTAATGATCCAGAATCATATAACACCACATGGATGTTTGTCCATTAAAAAACATTAGATTTTGTGTTCAGAAAACATGTGGCCATGAAAAGATGAATAACTGTATTTTATATCAATTACATGGACTGATAGAATTAGTGGATCAACAGGTATTAAACAGTTTACATCAGTAGATACTTTTTGTCACCGGTGGCAAGGAATGTAACGATACGAAAATATCTTATCATGGTTATTGTGACCAAAATTATCACAGTTATCATTATTATTGTGATATTGTTGAAATTGTGTTCAAAATGTTCAAAAAGTACTTATACACACACTGAAATAATTCAACCAAGTTATATTAAAAAAAAATAAATAGATAAAATAATTGGCATAATGTACCTTCTGTTGCAGAAACATTCAAATATTAACCCTCAGTGGTCTGAGCCTATTTTGGCCATTTTTCAGTCCTTTTGATTTTGCCTTTATATACTATATAAATCAATGTTTACTATACCGATGTTTGGGTTTTTTTTTTTCAGCACAACTTCATCTATATTATCTGTCTAATTTTTTTTTTACTTTAACCTGCTATAAAAACATAAAAGGACAAAAAAATACAAAAAAAAAAAAAATCCGATTTGAAAAATGTATATTATTTATTGCATAAATAACACAAAGATCCTTAATGAACCTTTTCAAAGACTTTAAAAGTGAATCTTGGTTCCAAATATTAGGTATAGAAAATCAAAATTGTAATAAATTAGAACTATATTCAAATATTTGACATAAAAGCAGATCTTTACATAGGCGTTTTTTCCCCTAAAAGTGCGATAACCAAACACAGTTATCATGAGAATTAGAATTTAAACGGTAATACTAACCGTTGGGAATTTGACCGCAGCTTATCGTTATACCAGTAATCGTTACATCCCTACCGGTGGCCATTTGGGTTTTTATAGGTTAATTTATGTGTGGATAGATTGTATTATACATAAAAAAAAAAAAAAATGAACAAGTTCTTCAACTTTCTCTGTCGCCTACATTCACGATAAGAGTTAGTACACTGACATGTACTGCTGAAAGTAGAGAACTTGGATTTTCCACAATATGAAAAACCTTCAGTGTCAGTCTTGTGCTTCTCTGCAGCTACAACAGTGTCAACACCAGGTTCTGTCGTCTCAGAAAGAAGTGGGTTTATGTCAAAAACAGCAGCTCTCAGCACAACAGCATCCAGCACAAAGGTAAGCACACATCAGCCGTACACAGGCAGCATTTAACAAAGGTTAGGTACACCTGTTCGGTCCCACATTTTTTCATACTCCATTACTCTGTTATCGGTTCGTCACAAAATGCTCATGCACTTTGGAAAGTAAATGTGAGCTCAAATTAAAACCTACACTAAAACAGTCAATGAACATTTAATAACTGAACTGGATCAAGTCTGTCCATGTGTCCAGTACGACTACAGCCAACAAACAGGCAGAAACTGAGCACTTTTGGGCAGTATTAATCCACATTTGGTGCTCTGGTGAGTTTCTGTCACAGCAGGCCCACGCCAGAAATGGAAATGACGGAAAACATCATGAAACTCTTGAAATGAGTCCCTGCAGAGGCTGGAAGAAGAGACTTCCAGGACTCGGATACAAACAGAAATGAGTCGACGCTGTGGAGAGTTTTTTTTTTGGTTTTTTTTTCCGTCTTCTTCTTCTCAGTGCTCACAACTCGTTTTGAAATTCTGGTGGTGATCCTCGAGTTTCCAAAGATGCCAAATGTGCCAGACTGAGTTTTGGAGGAAGTGTCTCTGCAGCTTTTTTTTTATTTGGAGAAACAGTTCATCTAAAAGTCTGATTTAGTCTGTCACTGTTATGTTGTGCCGAGTGACACCATGAAACTCCGCATCGAATCTACGCCACTCTGAACAGTAGAACTCTAGAGCTGAGGTTCCCAAAACTTTTTCAGCTTCAGACGCCACAGATATGTTTAGTGTCTCAACCAGGAAACGCATGGACCGAAAATATACATTATAAACTAACAGCATTTTTTCCTTAGTCTCATTGTTGGACAAATGCCTTTGCTGCTTCACAGGTAGTAGCAGTAACAATGTCTAACACTAATTAAAAATAGTTCCAATGTCCATGTATGTCAGCGTCATGGTCTATCATGAATCAATCCCCAGTCGAAGGTGTGAGGTTTTCAGGTTCTGTTCTATGTTCCAGTCCTGTGGTCTGGATGGAAGTGAGCGGGACTTTCACTGGAGGAGAACTTAAATAATTCAATCAACGTCCATATATGACTTCTATCAGTGATCAACAGGAACTACACTGATATTTGTAACCATTTACACGTTTTACACCATCAAAATATGGACCATTATAAGGAAAGTCACACCTTTAGTACTTAAAAAAAATTCATCAAACATTTTTTTTTAATCTACATTTCTCAAAACTGTGGATACATTTTGTAAACATTGTCCCAAACATACTCCAAAACATTTTGAAATGAAGCCAACCATAAGATTTCAAAGAAGATCATTGAAATCTACACATTGATTTTGACCCTTCAAGGTCAAGTGTCGTGCGGTGTCAAAAATCAGTATTTTAATCAAAAGTATTTAATTTGTATTCAAAAGTATTTAACCTGTATTCATTTGCATGCCAGAAGTTATTCTTAGTGTAATGTGTAGGTTGTACCAGAGTAGTTGACGTTTTTTCCTGGGAGAACCACAAAAGAACGAACACATGTAGCCATCGAAAGAACACGTGAATTTATGGAAAGTTACAAAATGGGGCAGGGAGAAAGAACATGTGAGCTCATGGAAAGTTTCAGAAAACGTGGTGTACAAAAGAAGTACACGTGAGTGGAAATTTTTGACATTCTGGGAAATAATTTACATATTCTGGGAAAAAGTTACATATTAATATATGATAAACTAATACTGGGAATTAGTTGCATATGTATATGTTTTGACCAATCCTGACAGACACCAAAAACACCTTACCCTATCAGAGACCAGCTAAAAAGGGGGGTTTCCAACGTAACTAGATTAATGTTCAAGATACGATAAAAATGGGTATGGTTTGTGGCTGAACCCAACCTACTTTTGACACTATAAAAGTGGTCTCCCACAGCTAAAAGTCAGTTGTTTCTGCAGATTTCAACTCAGTGTTTATTTTATGCATGAATAAACACTTTATGTGGCTCGAATTCTGCTTGATCTCCGATTTTGACTTGACTCTGTGTGCATTTACTTGACGAAGCTCCACTACATAGATTAGGGAGGACAGAGACATAAATTCAACATTCCAGAGTACAGTGTGGAAGAGCGTCAAAGGGACCAAAGAGGTCTCCAACCTGCGGCAGGAAATTTTACACGACACATGGGCCCAAAATAAAGTCCATATATGACTTCTATCAGTGTTCAATAGCAACTACACTCAAGGAAAAAAGGAACGCACCACTTTCATTTTCTCGAATTTTTCAGAAATATGACAGTTTTTGCAAAATTGCAAACTACAATGAGTTCAGTTCTATTCTGAGTCTAAATGAAATGGTTGTTTTCCTGGTTCCGGTTGACTGATTTTGATTAGCAATAAGAACTGTATTTGTGTATTCCTCACCCATGTCTGCTCATGACTGAAACTCACAGATGAATTGGACCTCTCCTCAACTGTGCACAACCATTCCCTATAAAAAGACACCAAAATGGAGCAAAAACACATTTGTCCACAATGACACCACTACTGCAACCGGAGAGAGATTGGGCCATTGCCGGTGAAACCTGTCACGGAGATGTGACAGCCGATTGGGACGGTCCTGTGCAGCGGTTGTAACACGCCGTCGACCAGATCTGGGACGGTCGTTGGAGGAGCCGGTGGTGTGGTAACGCTCAGCAAGGAGTACAACGGTAGAGTGGTGGAGTCCAAACAGCCTGGCTACGGCCCGTCTGCTCCGTCCAGCTGAAACATGCTAATGGCCCCATCTCTCTCCGGTTGCAGTAGTGGTGTCATTGTGGACAAATGTGTTTTTGCTCCATTTTGGTGTCTTTTTATAGGGATGGTTGTGCACAATTAAGCAGAGGTCCAATTCATCTGTGAGTTTCACTCATGAGCAGACATGGGTGAGGAATACACAAATACAGTTCTTATTGATAATCAAAATCAATCAACCGGAACCAGGAAAACAGTCATTTCATTTTGACTCAGAATAGTACTGAATTCATTGTAGTTCGCAATTTTGCAATAACTGTCATATTTCTCTGGGCGACACGGTGGTGCAGTGGTTAGCACTCATGCCTCACAGCAAGAAGGTCCTGGGTTTGATTCCAACACCAGTCGACGGGGGTGGGACCTTTCTGTGTGGAGTTTGCATGTTCTCCCCGTGTCTGCGTGGGTTCTCTCCGGGTACTCCGGCTTCCTCCCACCATCCAAACACATGCACTGATAGGTTAATTGGTTAATCTAAATTGCCCATAGGTGTGAATGTGAGAGTGATTGTTTGTCTGTATATGTTCAGTCCTGCGATGAACTGGTGACTTGTCCAGGATGTACCCCGCCTTCGCCCCTATGTAGCTGGGATAGGCTCCAAGTGACCCATGTGAGGATAAAGCGGGTTCAGAAAATGAATGAATGAATGACTGAATGTCATATTTCTGAAAAAATTGAGAAAATTAAAGTGGTACATTTCTTTTTTCCTTGAGTGTATATTGATATCTGTAACAATTTGCACGTTATAAACCATCAAAATATGAACCATTACAAGTAAAGGTACATGTTTAATAATTTAAAAATTCATAAAAAATTAAAGTCTAAATTTCTCAAAACTGTGAACAAACTTTGCAGACTTTGTCCTTTGGCTGTTGCACTATGGACGTCGCTTTTACGCACGCCGGAATATTACAAACCTTTTTTTTTTTTTACACACCCTGTTCCTCTTTCCACCCTGCTTGATGCACTGCTATGAAAGTGTCTTTTTTGCAGTCTGTAATTTGACCAGTTGACTAATATGACTAATCGACTAGTCGTTACAGTAGTAAATGACTAAGTGAACTATAAATATAATAATAATAGTTGCAGCCCTGGACACATTGTTGAACAGATGTGACTTGCTGCCTGACAGGTAGTAGGAACCATGTGTAACACTTATTAAAACCATGCACATGTAGGTTGATCCCTGAGCGTCTTCAATGGCAGCTCACTGCCTAATGTGCTAATGCTAATGCTAATGCTAGGTAGTGTGTGTTTTATGGGTAAAATGCAGACTGAATTTCCCTACAGGGATAAGTAGGCCTACTGCAGTGATCTAAAGACAAAATAAAAGACATAAGAAATGATTTAAATGCAAACGTGTGGAAATAGACACGTCCTCCGTACTTTCTTGCTGCTAAAACACTATAAAAGCATCTCCAGAAAAGGAGAATGTCTTTTCGACTTGTCAGCAAATGCTCAGTTTGCAATAGTCTGTTTATTTTGCTGTTTTTGTTGCCAAACAACTCGAAGACAAAACATACACCACTCTGAAGGTTAAACGGTTTCAAACCCTGACCTTGAAGAAACTGAAGAATGGAAGCAAAAAGGAACAATCTATTATAGCAATTACAAAAACTAATTCAAAGATACTAGTGTAGTAAATGTGTTTTCATGTGGTTGAACTGATAAATGAACAATATGAGGTCTGCAAATAATTGGAGCAAATTCATCTCACGGGCCATGAATTTGGTCCCATTTTCATTTACGTATCGGATCTGACATGAGTACAGATACTAGAAATGATGCACAGGAGTTTCATCCTGTACTTTTAAAATATGGAACACTTCTATGGAGGGGTGTGTATCAGCAAGAATCTGGTGATACGATACAAATCACAATATTAGGATCATTATATGATATATCACGATATATCATGATACTGTTAAAAAGGCAATTTTTTGTTTGTTTCTATTTTTAAAATGATTATTTCCTTAAAGATTTAATTACAGCAGGAATCTGCACAAAAACTAAACACATTTTTATTTGATCAGAACAGGATCTAATGCTATAACGCAAAATGTTCCTGTGTTCAAACTGAAATTCTGTTTTACAGACATTACAGTTTCAGATCCTGTTCAAATGTTCATAGTCTATTAGTTCAGAACTAACAGCAGAACAGTATTTGAGTTCAATCCCAACAAAGGAACTAACATTATTGAATAAAAGAGATTATACAAAGAATAATAAATGAAATATAAACAAAAAAGAAAAATGATCCTCCATTATATCTTCTTATTCTTGTTTGAATAAATGCCTAAAAATATTGATACAGTACTTTTTAATATCGATACAGTATCGTGAAATGAAATATCTCGATATATTGCAGAACCGATATTTTCTTACTCCCCTAGATGTGACGGGGGTCAGTATATCTTTTGGGGGGGGGGGGGGTAAGAGCAGAGGGAGGGACTTCTCCATAAGTACCATGATGTCTGTCTGTCTCTCTCTCTCTCTCACTCTCACTCTCTGTCTCTCTCTCTCTGTCTCTCTCTCACTCTCACTCTCTGTCTCTCTCTCACTGTCTCTCTCTCACTCTCTCTCTCTCTGTCTTTCTCTCTCACTCTGTCTTTCTCACTCTCTCTCTCACACTCCCTCTCTTTCTCTCTCTTCTCTCTCTCCCTCAGTGTCTTCACAGCTAACTGATGAGTAACAGAATATTTAATCCTGACTAAAATGGTGATTTGATTCATATCATGATACATATGGGTACTGTCTGTGTTCTTCCATATGGCCCAGCCCTACTTCTGTGTTCGGTTATCATCTCCAGTCCCTGGTTTCAAAGTACTTCTGTGTTCGGTCATCATCTCCAGTCTCTGGTTTCAAAGTACTTCTGTGTTCGGTCATCATCTCCAGTCTCTGGTTTCAAAGTACTTCTGTGTTCGGTTATCATCTCCAGTCCCTGGTTTCAAAGTACTTCTGTGTTCGGTTATCATCTCCAGTCCCTGGTTTCAAAGTACTTCTGTGTTCGGTCATCATCTCCAGTCTCTGGTTTCAAAGTACTTCTGTGTTCGGTCATCATCTCCAGTCTCTGGTTTCAAAGTACTTCTGTGTTCGGTTATCATCTCCAGTCCCTGGTTTCAAAGTACTTCTGTGTTCGGTTATCATCTCCAGTCCCTGGTTTCAAAGTCCTGATGCAGTAAATGCACATTTTAACACATTTACCTCCTGAACACTGATCTAATCCACCGTGGCCTCTTTCACCTTTAGAATAAAAGTCCGGTTATCAGCAGGACAGACACACAAACACAGAGTGGGTGGATAAATCAAGATTGTGAGATTAATTTCAGTCTCCAAATCCAACGAAAATGCCACATTAATTAATTATTTTGTCTGAAACGCAGCAGGTTGCAGAAGTCGAGCAGACTGATGAATAGAGACCGACTTTTCAAGGTTCCAGGTGAGAAACCGACCATGAATTATTGATAGATTTGAGATTTTTTTTAGTTAATAGAAACTTTAAACTTCAAAACTTCAATAAAATCTTTTGCTTGACATTGAAAACTGCTCTATGAAAATACAAGTCCGCTCTAACCACATGTTCACGGATAAACTATGTGGACAAAAGTATTGGGACACATCATGTCTACAGCTGTAAGATGTCCTGTTTATGAGGATTTGACATAAAAACAGCAATATTTCCTTAAAGGTTAATGGGAGCTCTTTCTTCCTCAGTGAGATGTGATGAAAGTAGATGGTTAGTTCTGGTAGAAAATTATCATTTACAGTCAGAGCAGGAGAAATATTTTAGAAATTTAAAGTAAGAACATTTAAATTCTTAGTCATGGATTTAAAAAAAAAAAACAATGTTGAGAGACAATATGGTGATGAACTGGTTTCGGTTCAGGTTCCACACACAGACCAATATGATCTAAAGTAAAATAATATCATAATTCTATAAATGACGACTCCAAATTTCCTTCTTGGTTTAATGTGGAAAAAATATTATATTATATTGTGCCTATAAATACAGACATATTTTTCTCTTTTAGTGCAAAAACCATTAAATTATGGAAACATTTACATCAACAAACTATACTTTAACAATAAAATGTGAATAACCTGAACAACCTGAAATGTCTAAAGAAAATTAACTGTAAATTTAACAATATTCTGCCTGTCATTAAATGTGTTGTGCCTTTGTTGATCTGATCCATAATGCACATGTAGAAATGATAAGTTGACAAATAATATTGTTAAAATTGAACTTAATTTTCTTAAGAAATGTACGTTTTTTCAGGTAATTCACAGCTCTTTTTGTTTGGATAGTTTGTAATTGTAAATATTTTCATAAATTATTTTTTTTTGCACTAAACAAAGACAAATTTCTGACAAAGGCATAAAACATTTAGTAACAGGCAGAACATTGTTAAAATTGCACTTTTCAGGTTGTTAATATTTGTTAAAGTCATTCATATTTTAATCATTAAAGGATAGTTTGTAAATGTAAATACTTTCATAATTTCATACTTTTTTTTGCACTAAAACAAAAACAATTTTCCACAAAGGCACAAAACATTTAATAACACACAGAATATTGTTAAAATTGAACTTAATTTTCTTAAGAAATTTATGTTGGTTTTAAGGTAATTCACAGCTTTTTTTTGTTCGGATAGTTTATAAATGTAAATATTTTCATATTTTAATACTTTTTTTGTGCTAAAAAAAGACAAGTTTTCCACAAAGGCACAAAACATTTAATAACGGGCAGAATGTTGTTAAAATTACACTTTTCAGGTTGTTCATATTCGTTAAGGTTACTCACATTTTAATTATGAAAGGATAGTTTATAAATATAAATATGTTCATAATTTAATACTTTTTTTTGCACTAAAACAAAAACAAATTGCCCCAAAAGGCACAAAACATTTAGTAACAGGCAGAATATTGTTAAAATTGCACTTTTCAGGTTGCTCATATTCATTCAAGTCATTCATATTTTTATTATTAAAGGATAGTTTGTAAATGTAAATATGTTCATAATTTAATGTTTGTTTGCACTTAAACAAAGAAACATTTAGAGCTGCCATTATTTACAGGCATAATGTAATATTTGTCTTTATTTTTTCCTTATATTTCCTTATTAGTCCTTATTTATAGGTTATTATTTGACTGGTCCGGCCCAGTTGGGATCAAAGTGGGCTGAATGTGGAACCTGAACTAAAATGAGTCTGACCCCTCCTGCTCTGAACTGAACCGACACACTCGCAAACACATAGTAAACATGGTTTTACAGGCGACGGTGACTGTGTTATTTGGATTTCTAAAGGTAAATGCGTCCCCTCCAGCATTGACTCCATTGATTACGCATATTTTCGCTTCACAACCTTCGAGGTTACGAGACAGATCTGTATATTGACAATTTTTTTTTTTTTTCCGCCGACCAGGTTGCACATAATTCCTGTGGATTGGGCGTCTCGTATACTTGTCATGTTTTTGGCTTTATTTTACACCCTGCATCAGCACTTTCCTGCAGCTTTTAGCTCTCAGCGCCAGTGTTTACGACGACAGAAAAGTGTTCGGTGAGTTCACACTAACACCCCCCCCACCCAAAAAAAAAAAAAAAAACAGAACTAAAACACACTGCTGTGTAGTGTAAAGTCAAGTGTGTGGAAACAGAACATCTGCCGACACACTCCAGCTCAGCCCCACCAGACTGCACTGGCTTTTTCACCGCGTTTCACCAACACACATTTGCACTTGAAAAGGAATCCAAATATTCAGAAGAACTCCTCCAGGGCGCTGCCGGTTTAACGCGTGAAGGAGGCTTTACTCAAATATTGTCCTGTGGCCTGATTTAGCATCTCCTGAAAGTCAGCCGACATTTACACATTAACCACAGCTTCATGGTCTGATGAAACATTTTTCTGTCTAATCTTCTACAGCGAGTCGTTTCAGTCTCAACCAGTAAAAAAAACATTAAAAAAAAAAAAAAAAAAACACTGCGCTTTATTTTTATTTCGGTTTCAGCCCGTCGGCCGTCTCTCCATTGCTGCTTTTTCTTTAGAATAAGAATAATAATGAAGTAAACCTACAATCAAAGTGACACACTGAGCTTCTGACAGTGTCAGGCAAAGGATGAGGCTGTCTTGTTACCATGACAACCTGCTTTGTAATGACACCGAGTGTTTATAAAGTCTAAACACATATAAAGCCGGGCTGATCCCACGTGAATTAAAAAAGCCCACAGTTCAATAATATCCAATCTGGAGTCTTTTCTGTCCCACCGGTGCATTTCCTTTCGAACCGAAAGCTTCTTTGCGATATGATCAACACTGAGGTGAAGGTGAGACGTGAACAAACAACAGGACTGAAGCACAGATGAGTGAGTTTAGAAATCTGTCAGACTAGAGGTCGAATGATCGTGGATGATGATGATGATGATGATGAACGTTGTCCACTTGAAACTGAACTGAACACTCCAGCAAAGTAGACAAATGTGGAAATGAACATCCAACAGTATTAAAACCTAATGTTAGCTGTTATTTAACCACTATTTCAAAAAAGATACAGAACGCACAAACATAAGGCATCTTGTCTTGGTCTCGACTCTCTTTGGTCTCGGTCTTGTCTTGGTCTCAATGGGATTTGTACAAAAACCAGATCATCCCAGAATACTATCGTCATTTATTAGGCACCTTCTTCAGATGCAACCAGTCAGATGCATCCATTTTAAAAACATATTACATTGTTTACATTTTCTCAACAGACAATGCCAGCCCTCCACAGTCCACTAGCAATGTAGTTCTCAAGACCAACTTTTTGTGGTCTCGGTCTTGTCTTGGTTTAGATACCCTTCGGTCTCTGCAGTGTCATGGACTAAGTCTTGTCTTGGTCTCGATACCCTTCGGTCTCTGCAGTGTCATGGTCTCGGTCTTGTCTTGGTCTTGATACCCTTTGGTCTCTGCAGTGTTCTGGTTTCGGTCTTGTCTTGGTCTCGATACCCTTTGGTCTCTGCAGTGTCATGGTCTCGGTCTTGTCTTGGTCTTGATACCCTTCGGTCTCTGCAGTGTCATGGTCTCGGTCTTGTCTTGGTCTTGACACCCTTTGGTCTCTGCAGTGTTCTGGTTTCGGTCTTGTCTTGGTCTTGATACCCTTTGGTCTCTGCAGTGTTCTGGTTTCGGTCTTGTCTTGGTCTTGATACCCTTCGGTCTCTGCAGTGTCATGGTCTCGGTCTTGTCTTGGTCTTGACACCCTTTGGTCTCTGCAGTGTTCTGGTTTCGGTCTTGTCTTGGTCTTGATACCCTTCGGTCTCTGCAGTGTCATGGTCTCGGTCTTGTCTTGGTCTTGATACCCTTCGGTCTCTGCAGTGTCATGGTCTCGGTCTTGTCTTGGTCTCGATACCCTTTGGTCTCTGCAGTGTTCTGGTTTCGGTCTTGTCTTGGTCTTGATACCCTTCGGTCTCTGCAGTGTCATGGTCTCGGTCTTGTCTTGGTCTCGATACCCTTCGGTCTGTGCAGTGTCCTGGTCTCGGTCTAACTGGTCTTGACTACAACACCACTATTATATAATTCTTTTACTGGTCCGGCCCTTGTATGTGGCCCCTAGGGTAAAATGAGCTGGACATCCATGCCATAATCCATTAAATGTTCAAAGGGAGAAGAAAAATGTCTGTATCGTTGCTCAGTTTCAATAAAATGTAAAAAAAAAAAAAAAAAAAAAAAAATACATAAACAAAATTTCAGTTTAACCATGTTTCTATAAAGTCACTAAAATGCATGAATCGTAAAAATCCCCCCAGTGAAAGTTTATTCTGTTCAAAGTCCACACTTTCAGCCCAAACTGAACATGCAACTATATTTTTTTTTTTTCACCACTGCAGCATTTGAGGTCTGTGCAGGGAAACAAGTTTTATTTTTTTATATTTATCATGTGGCTGCTGAATGTCTGGAGGGGTCTCACCTAAAAATTAAAGAATAACCCCGGTGTCCCTGTTAAAGCTAACGGCCGTGTCCTCAGGTGAAGGAGAGGAGTCGGGGGAGTCGTTCAGCTCCGCGGGGACACGACCATCGATTTCTGAGAGAGATGAACGCCTTCGCCAAGGCCAACGGTGACCACGGGAGGAGAAGGGAGGAGACGGGGGGAGGGGGCGTCGAGGCCTTGGGAAATCAGGCCATAATTAAAAGGCCAAAGACCCCCGGAGCAGATGGCAACCAGGAGAGAGAAGAAGAAGAAGAAGGGGAGGGAGGGAGGAAAAGGAAGAAGCAGAAGAGACACGGAAAATGGAAAGGAAAAGGAAAGAGGGGGATGGAAAGACAGGAGGGAAAGGAAAGACTAACATGAGGGAAAAGACTCAGTGGATCAAACAGATCGAAACGAGGAAAAACAAACAGAAAACTGAGCGTGACTAAAAGAAGAGAAGACGACAGAGGGGGAAACGTGGATGTGTTCAGTCCACGCACACGATGTCTGCTGATTTAAAAAACTACGGTACAGTTAAATGTGGGTCGGCATCGACCTCGTACTGGTTTGATCGTCATGAAACAGCCTTTTTACATCAGCTATGGATTTCACTTCTGCCTCCAAGTCAAAAACAGAACATGCCCGTACTTGAAAACCCTCGGCGTTCAGTCCATGTTTCTCAACCTTTTCTCAACCTTACTGGCACCCCCCCATCCCCCGATGTAACACATAAGTAACACGATAGACCTGTATGTGGAGGACGTGGTGGGTTATAGCTCTGTAGATAAAGCTGTGAGAAAGTGAACATGAGCTCCCCTCACCTCATCGAGTACCTACTGCCCCCCCCCCCCCAAAAAAAAGAAAACTAATTTGCAACGCTCCCTAATCAAAGGTTCACATGTAATTCCATTAAAAATGAATGCGGGTCATTTTGACCCACCTATGGAAGCTTGGGGTAGTAAAACAAAAACTACAATTACGTCAAATCTATAAAAGGTAAGTTAAACATTTAAATGGTATGATGTCAATAACATGTTTTTAGGGGAATACATGGAATAGAAAACAATAATAAATTTTCATTACGAAGACATTGCACGAAAAGAAACTCATGGGGTCATTTTGACCCTGATTGGTTTTTCAATATTTTTTAAATGTATTTGTTTTTTTTCTCAGTTTTGATAAAGTGTGTCATTATTCTCAGACTCTCATTATCTTGACAAGGTAAAGGATTGTTTTGTTTTGATTAATCTACTTCCACCCTAAATGGACTCTCTAAATATGGAATGAATTTGCGAGGTGTAAAAATCACACTGATATGAACTATTAAGAGTCAATGGTGTAAAACATTTTAGTTCAGGCGACCTCATACAAACCAATCAGATCTCAGGTGGGTGGGACCAGTAAAATAACACCACAATAACCAAACCTTTAGATCATATGGAGTGTATGTGGTTACTATGAACATACTAATATGTTGTTTATGAAATCCCATATTTTGAAATTTAATGATTTGGTTTACTATAAAATAATGCAAATAATGTATAAAGCAAAATTAAAGTTACTCCCTGTCTGTGTACAAAAGTTCTTCTCAACACATGAGTCTAAATATGATTGGTCATTTTGTTGACAATTATGTTTTTCTGTTTTATTTTGTTGTACATTTTTGGTTATTTTCTTTGTTCGTTTTTGTCCATTTTGTTCATTTAATTTATTATCGTATTCTTTTACCTTCGTTTTCGTTTTTAATAATTTTGTTTGTAAATTTGTTGTACAAAAAGCTAGAAAACCGACTAAAAGCAGATGTATATCCTTTGTTGGAGTTAAACTATGGAATGAGGCCAGCATGGATTTAAGAATGTGGAGCTCATTTTTGATATTTTAAAAAAATGATACATAGGGCAATTTTTGAAGGATACAATAGTTAAGATCTAATAAGTAATAAGTAAATAATTTATTTTTGACTCTACATTAAATTACCGTAAATTTGGTTGGTTATGTTTTCTATTTTTCTGGTTTAGTTCAACTTTTTTTATGTTTTTGCTTGTTTGTTTGGTTGTATGCATTGTTGTTTTCTTTCTTTTTCCTATACTGAATGCAGAGTAACTGAATTCGTTCTGTAGGATAGGCATTAATAGAAGCATTCTGCTTCTGCCTGGGCCTTTCAGTCACTAACCTGTTGGTAATGTTTGGAGTGTTGACTCTGGTTGTATTATGTGATGACTGAATAAAGGATTTCATCATCATCATCATCAACCTGAACTCAAATGAGTTCTTCACCCCTACTCTAAATGCTAACACGTCATTTCCACGTAGAGGAATCACCACCTGGATCAAAGTGCCGCCTCTTCCCGTCGATACTTCCTCCCCCCCAGAGGACTGTGACCCCCCCCCCCCCCCCCGCTGTCGCTGTGACTCTAATCTCCACCCACGCCTGCCTCCTCCACACTGTGTCGGCTCTAATTGGCCGTTACAGCCGCCTGATGGCACAGCCCTAACGCTAACCCCTGCTGAACTTTTAGCCCTGCTGATTAGCCACATTAGCCCAGTGGTGGAAGAGGGCGGGAGGAGCCTCTGGTGACGGCGGAGGGTTCCCGAGTGTCACCGGCGTAGCGTGGGAAGCGTTTGATGGGGCAGTAGCGACACAGCAGACTCTGGGAGGGCGAATGAGAATGAACCTGGGGATGTTCAGCCTCTGTACTGCCAGGGTTTACTTTACCTTTACAGCGACAACACAGACGATAAATGGGATGGACACATGACCTCAGATGGAGAAAAGGGCTTTTATTATTGATATGTGCAGACGTGGGGAGGATACTGTGATCAAATGTAATCCAATATACCAACTAATTCCACTGGTCTACAAGTAAAATGCACCCAGAATAAAAGTAGTGAAACGTTAGCAAGAATGAGTCAAAACAAATCAAAATTCTGCAGTTTCACAGATACAGAGAATTAATGATAGACTGAGTTTGAGTCCAAAGGAATGTTTGTGTACAAGTAAAACACTGACTGCACGTTTCGATACATTCAATTTACAAGTTCTTTATGCTGGAAAATGTAGAAATCTACTGGATAAATGGACATAAACTAACATATACATATATATATATATATATATATACACACACATGTATACATATATATATATACACACACATATATATATATATATATATATATATATATATATATATATATATATATATATATATATATATATATATATACATATATATACATATACATATGGAATTACACTTTATCAGAGACACTGAAAACATCAGATAATTGACACTTTGGTCATTTGTTTCCTATTCATCCTATTAAAGTATGTAAGATTTGGCACATTTAATCTGAGGAAGATCATTTATAAAAGTATTGTCAATCTATTATTATTATTATTATTATTATTATTATTATTATTATTATGGAATGATGATAAACACCATTGAAAAACTTCAAAACAAAAAAAATCCATCAAATATTTATCCAACAATGAATCATTTATTTAGTTTGAATAGTCTCTACATACATTTTACATTAATATAACTTAAGTGGTCTAAAAATGGAATGGGTTGTGCCCCTAAAGTGTTGGAAAAAAAGCAGCTGTGAACATTCTGATCTAGTCAGTATTTCTCTGTGGACATTATTTCAGGATCATGCTGCACTACTATCATATTATATAGCACAATATTATAGTTGTTATTATTATTGTATATAAGCAGATACATCTGTTTTTATGTATGTAACATTTTCTTACGTTCTAGTATTTGTTCTTTTTTTTTTTTGGATTATTTTTTTCTTCATTTTACAAGTAGTTATCCTCATTTTTCCTTGAAATGCTCCATTTTCTCAGTTTAAACATGTTTTCTGTGTTCTGTCGTGAATAAAACATGGCCATGAAAAGATGAAAAACTGCATTTTACACTAATTAATTACATGTATTGACAGTATTAGTGGATCAACAGGTATTAAACAGTTTAGATCAGTAAATGGTTTAAGTCTTTGAGGGTTAACAGAATAAATGCAGGTTCTGTATGTTACAAAACAGTGAATTCGGTTCATTTTTCAAGCATATTGTTTATTTTCTCCTCATTTTAGAAACATTTGTTCACTTTTATACCATATCTCAAGGGTTTTTTGCTTATTTTTTTCTTCATTTTACAACCAGACATCCTCATTTTTCCCTAAAATGATCCAATTTCTCGGTTTAAACATGTTTTCAATGTTCTGAATAAAACATGTGATCAAGAAAAGATGAGTAACTGCATTTTACACCAATTATTTACATGTACTGATAGGATTAGTGGATCAACAGGTATTTAACAGTTTAGATCAGAAGACAGTTGTTTAGGTCTTTATGAGTTAAATGTCAATATCAGTAGATGGTTTTGGTTGCCAGTGGCTGTTTGGGTCTTCACATAAAAAATACATAACATAAATACATACATAAAAAATAATTATATAAATAAATCACATCTGCCTGTAAAAAACAAAAAACAAAAAAACAACAACTCAAAAATCATGTTTATGTGGTTAAAATGTGGCCTACCTACATATATTAGAGTTGACTTGTCAAGAAACTTTGAAAAATACAATTAATTCACTGTAATATTTACCTCCCGCTGTGCTGTAAAAGTTCTTAAAGCTTCACTAAGGTTGTTAAAAATGACATGAAGTGGCTGTAGCTCTAATTAAGCAGCACACAGCTGCAGCCAAACTGTCGTCTGCTGGCGGCTCATTTTCATGTCAATAACAAACAACAACAACCTGTCCCTGAATACACTCTATTAACTTTGAACAGAGCTGTGACTCAAACAGCCTCATTTGCAATTTAGCAGTCGGTGAGGGCCGACGGCAGCTACAGGCGTTAACGACGACAACGACGACAACGACGACACGGCGACAAAACCGCACAGGCCGCTACACAACCCAGCAACAATGGCCCTGATTGGACTAATTACACACTGTTCCACGGCTGTGTCCAGAGCACCAGACCAGAAGGAATGCAAAACACAGCTCTGATCCATTAGAATATCTGACCCAAACATGTCTCAAGTAAGGCTGGGTATCATGGCCAATTTCCTTAATCGATTCCATTTCGTATTCATAAGGTTCTGAATCGATTAATTGCGATTCGATTCGATTCAATTCAGTATTAATTGATTGATTCAGATTCATTTCTTGATATCAAAGTACAATTTTGAGTTGTAACTTGACTATTTGACTACTGCAGCCATGCAACACAGAATCAATATTGATATTAGAAAGGAAATAAATCTGACATTTCATCAGTAAACAGATGAATCTGCTCTGAAATAATGAAGAGGACACAAACATGTCCATGTTTCTCCAGTGGATCAGATCAGACTTCTTCTTCTTCTTCATCTTTATTCTGTTTTATACCTGGTGCTTCCAGCCTTAAGGCTCATTACTGTCACCCTGGGGCACTGACACCAGTTTGGCCCCCCTGAAACAGACTCATGTTGGACCCTTGGTACAAGAAACTCACTGGCGGGGGAGGGTGGGTGGAGCTTCGTGATTTCCACTTTACTATTCCTCTAACTCCGCCCTCAGCCACAGGTGATCCAAGTAAATATTTCTAGAATGACTGGCTTCCACGACCCGCCTCCACCGGCCACTTCCTCCACACTGGGGGTTCCAGTTTGAGGCCTGGAGGACCTCCCACTGAGGGGTTTTCTCCACCCTTCCTCTGTGTTCCACCCACACCAGAACCGTCGTGAGCACGACCAAGAGCTTCCCCGTTGGCGGTTTCCGGGTCATTTACTTGCGGTCTTGCTCTGAAAAATCGATCTCATCCACCATTAATCGATTTCACAAAATTAAAAAGAAATTGCTCCAAAATCGATCAAATCAAATCAATTTTTTTTTTACCCAGCCCTAGTCTGAAGTCGTTTCTCATTCATGATTTAGATCAGAGGTGTCAAACATGTGACCCATGGGCCAAAACTGGCCCTCCAAAGGGTCCAATCTGGCCCTTAAGTGAAAAAAAATTACACTGAAGACATTAACAGTCAAGGGTGTTGAACTGGTTTTAGTTCAGGTTCCATATACAGATTAATATGATCTCAAGTAAAATAACAGATTCATAACCTATAAATAATGATGATAAAATATTACATTATGCCTATAAATAAACAACTCAAAATGTTTTTCTCTTCTCTTTGTTTTAGTGTAAATATTACAATGAAAAGAAATGAAAATAGTGACTGTAATTCAGCTGCATCACAACAGATTCACACCGCTGCAAAGTGTAGCTTTAGGAGCTGAACTGAAAAGGGTTAGCTTAGCCCAGAGTTCTGTCTGTAAGGCAGAATTTACCACAAGTTTTAGCAATGTATGCAACAGGTAGAAACACATGACTCATAGTGCAGCCATGGCTCAGTTGGTAGAGCGGGTCATCCAATAACCAAAGGGTTGGCAGTTCGAATCCCGCTCTGTCCATGTGCTGTTGTGTCCTTGGGCAAGACACTTCCCCCTCCTTGCCTCCAGTGCTGCTACTCACACTGGTGTATGAATGTATGTGAATGTTTGGTGGTGGTCGGAGGGGCCGTAGGCGCAGACTGGCAGCCACGCTTCTGTCAGTCAGCCCCAGGACAGCTGTGGATACAAATGTAGTTTACCACCACCAGAGGGAGGATGTGAGAGTGAATGAATAATGGATCCACTGTGTGCGCTTTGAGTATGTGTTCATAGAAAAGCACCATAGAAATCTAATCCATTATTATTATTATTATTAGTTCAAAGGGGTTAGAGTTAGAGGATTAGGGTCAGGGTTAGGGTTAGAGGGTTAGGGTTAGAGGGTTAGAGTTAGGGTTAGAGGGTTAGGATTAGGGTCAGGGTTAGAGGGTTAGGGTTAGAGGGTTAGAGTTAGGGTTAGAGGGTTAGGGTTAGAGTTAGGGTTAGAGGGTTAGGATTAGGGTCAGGGTTAGAGGGTTAGGTTTAGAAGGTTAGAGTTAGGGTTAGAGGGTTAGAGTTAGGGTTAGAGGGTTAGGATTAGGGTCAGGGTTAGAGGGTTAGAGTTAGGGTTAGAGGGTTAGGGTTAGAGTTAGGGTTAGAGGGTTAGGATTAGGGTCAGGGTTAGGTTTAGAAGGTTAGAGTTAGGGTTAGAGGGTTAGGGTTAGGATTAGAGGGTTAGAGTTAGAGGGTTAGAGTTAGGGTTAGAGGGTTAGGATTAGGGTCAGGGTTAGAGGGTTAGGTTTAGAAGGTTAGAGTTAGGGTTAGAGGGTTAGGGTTAGAGGGTTAGGGTTAGAGGGTTAGAGTTAGAGGGTTAGAGGGTTAGGGTTAGAGTTAGGGTTAGAGGGTTAGGGTTAGAGTTAGAGGGTTAGGGTTAAAGGGTTAGGATTAGGGTCAGGGTTAGAGGGTTAGGATTAGGGTCAGGGTTAGGGTTAGAGGGTTAGGGTTAAAGGGTTAGGGTTAGAGGGTTAGGGTTAGGGTTAATGGGTTAGGGTTAGAGGGTTAGAGTTAAAGGGTTAGGGTTAGAGGGTTAGGGTTAGAGGGTTAGGGTTAAAGGGTTAGGGTTAGAGGGTTAGGGTTAGGGTTAATGGGTTAGGGTTAGAGGGTTAGAGTTAAAGGGTTATGGTTAGAGGGTTAGAGTTAGGGTTAGAGGGTTAGGGTTAGGGGGTTAAGGTTAATGGGTTAGGGTTAGAGGGTTAGGTTTAGGATTGGGGTTAGGGTTAGGGTTAGGTTTTAGGGTTAAAATTGCACTTTTCTTTAGACATTTAAATTTTTCAGGTTAGTCACATCTTTTTTTTGTTTGCATATGTAGGTATTTTCATAATTTTGCATTAAAACAAAGAGAAAAAACTTGGAGTTGTCATTATTTCCAGGCTATTGTGTTATTATTTGACCCATCTGATGCACTTGAGATCCAACTGGGCTGAATGTGGCCCCTGAAAGAAAATGAGTTCGACACCCCTGATGCAGATTTAGTGACAGTAGCGGAGTGAGGAGAAGTGATTTCAACCCCCAAACGCAGCGTAAACACAACCACAGGGCTGCACAACGCCGCTTCATCCACATCTGTGAGTATCAAACATGTGCGGCGACAGGCAGCGACCAATAATTCATCACACATTCACAGAGTTTTTTAGGTGTTTTCGTCTGTCAGGAGCTCCGTCGGTAATTGCGCATTAATATTAAATCGTCAGATGGAAAGTTTTTAGAATCTGTTCGGTCGGAGGAAAATGAAAAAGCAGGTGAATAATGTGAGTTAAGTGCTTTTCGAGAGTCGCTTTTTAAAATGGTTGAATTGAACTAAATTTAATCAGAGCACCTGGAGCCTCTTCAACCAAAAAGTGTTTTCATCACCAAAGAGCCGGAGCTGCGTGTCGCCAAGCGCACAGGTGCATGATGGGATTGCATTTGCACCGAACACAACAAAAACTCATTAATTTACGACCTGCTAAAGAGTCACTACAGGAGCCTGGATGTGCCAATCCACGGGGCTTTTGTCAAATAGGACGATGTTTGTGGTTGTTTAAACAGAGTGTCACATGATGCCAGGTTTAGAGGTTTTGGGTTGAAAATGTAAGAAAAAAAAAAAAAAAAAAAAAACAACATACATGTGACGCAACCTACTTTGACTTAACTGGGTTTTAAGGCTACGTTAACGATGAAAAGCGTTTAGTGCTGAATCTGGGTTTATTATTCACATCCGATGTTTTGTGGGGTTCTCATGATTTTTGGCCACAAATAAAATAAAATAAAATAAAAGTGCAGGCTGTAAAACAGGTAGGAGGCGTGATTCAACCACTGATCTGCCCTTTAACCCATAATCCGATGTCCAAATTGTGCCTTTGTAGACCCACTGTGATCTGTAGACTCAGAAACATGAATAATGGCATAGTTTATTTTCAAGTATTTGCATCTACTTGATTTCATTTAAATGATTAAAGTTTTAGAATGTATTTATTCAAACTCCTTAAAATCAGCATAAATCTATTAATTGCGAAAACAATTAAATTTAATCAGTTAAAACGCATGAATATAGATTAAATACGACGAACTGTGGATCAACCAAGATTCATTTAGTTAAAATTTATGAGATTTGTTTACATAAATCTCATTTTTAATTGTTTCATTTTACATTTGACTGACAAATATGCAGCACATAAAGTTCACGTTAAATCTAAGTAATTCAAATAGATGGAAATTTTGTAATATGCAATTGAAATACATAAATCTTAAGAATTAGCCCTAAATATGTAAGTTGTAATGCACATATGCACAGTGCACAATATAATATAAATATAAGTATAATGCACAATAATAATCTGAGGCACAATATTGTTATAATTCCACTTATTTTCTTTCATTTCAGGTTGTTGTCATTTATTCAGGTTATTAACATTTTGTTGAAGGAGAGTTTGTTAATGTAAACATTTTCATACTAAAACTAGAGGTAGGCCAATATATCAACCCTAACCCTAACCGATATATAGGTTTTTTTTTTCAATATCAGTCATCAGCCTTAATTTTTTGTTTTTTTAAAGCTGATATTTGATTAGTAGTAAAAAATGTTACAAGATATTTAATCAGGCACCTGTGTGGGCAGCACTTGAAGTTCAATAAATGTTAAAAGAGTACTACGTGTATGTGTATTCGCAACAATAAATAAACAAACAAATCATCGCATTTGTGATTTAATGGAAAAACCGACATTACACACTTCTGAGGGTTTTTTTTGACACTTGGTAAGTATTGGTAAAGTTTTGCGCATATGTCCGATGGAAAAGCGACTATAGTTACGATTGTTACAGTATAAACTAGAAAAGGACTCGGAAAGAGCAGACCTCCACCAAAGCAGATCAGCCCCCCCCCCCCCCCCCCATCACCACCAAATTTTAATCATTTGTTCCATGTGCCAGTATCAACATTTCCAGAAAATTTAATCAAAATCCATCCAGACCTTTTTGAGTCATCTTGCACACGAACAGACAAACCCTGATAAAAACATAATCTCTACCGTTACTCTTGTCGGAGGTAACTAGAAAAGCACTCGGAAAGAGCAGACCTCCACCAAGGCAGATCAGCCACACACACACACACACACACACACACACCCATCACCACCAAAATTTAACCATTTGTTCCTTGTGCCAGTATCAACATTTCCTGAAAATTTCCTCCAAATCCATCCATAACTTTTTGAGTTATCTTGCTAACAGACAGACAGACAAACAAACAGACAAACTCCGATGAAAACACGACCTCCTTGGCAGAGGTAAAAATCCTATAAAAAAACTTAAAAAAAAAAAACAAAGAAAAGAAAAGAAAATGGCAGAAAGAACTGGCCACAGAGTTTTCTGAAGATGTATGGCAATCTATACTTGACAACACTCATTCATCCTCAACCTGTTTCAGACAGAGTAATTCAGTTCAGTTCACAGACTGCATTGGTCTAAAGTGAAGTTGACAAAAATTAAAATCAGACTTGAATCCGACTTGTGATCATTGTGAAACTGAACCGGCCACACGGTCTCATATGTTCTGGTTTTGTTCCAAACCGAAAAACTTTTGGTGGTCTATATTCAAATTTCTTTCTGATGCAACAGGGTCTCATATTGAACCTGAGGCAACAACTGCAGTATTTGGCATTACATCACATTCTTTTAACCAAAAATCTAAAAATCTAACTGCCTTCACCACTCTTCTAGCTCGTAGACTAATACTACTAAAACGGACAGATAAACAACCTCCAACATTTAAATCTTGGTTTCTGGATCTTTTACATCATCTAACATTGGAAAAAATCTGATATTCTATAAGAGGGTGTGCCGATAAGTTTTTCAGTACCTGGTAACCTGTTCTGAATCACATAAAAGAGGTCCATCCCTCACTTATTCCAGAGGAGTCTTATTAATACAAGTCGGTGACTAATATCTGTGTTATTTATTTATTATCATTACTATTGTCAATTATCTTTTTTTTTTTTTGGTGCAACAGGGTGGGAATGTTCATGGGTTTGGGTTGAAAAAACAAAAAACAATGACTGTATTATGCTTTTCTGTGATTAGAAATGTAATAAAAACACTTTGGAAAAAAAAAAAAAAAAAACTGATTGAATGACACTAAAGCTGAGTCTGATATTTTATTTTACTCCTTTGTGGTGTCACTCCATCCAGAGGATTCAGAGTCCATCTTTACCAACACGAGTCACGTACGTTACAAAACGCAGCGCTGCTACCGCGCGTCTGGATGTAAAACAGCAGAATAATCCTTTATCTGGTCACATCTCTGCTTTGAATCCCGTAAAACCAACACTGTGAAGCGTCGTCCTGCCTCCCCGCCGAGCCACCGCAGGATGTTCACCGCCACGCAAACCACAAATTAAAACCAGCTGCAGATGTGTAGCGGTGTGTCCCGGCATGCCGCTGTGCTCCCCGGCGTCCCGCTGAGCTCCGTGTGTGGGAGAACACGCAAAGAGCAACACGGAAAACACACTCCTGCACGGATGAAATAAAAGGAGAACGGAAGAACAGCCGCCAAGCACCTCCATCTGTCAACATGTCTCCAGCGTTCACATTCATATTCAGACGGTTTAATTCTACTGCAAAACCACATCATTTTAATAACAATTATATGTGTGCACACTTGTTGATGTGTATTTATTTCAATTATCCCATCCATAACACTGGTCTACAAGTCAAATACTTCCAGAATAAAAGTAGTGAAATGTTACCACTCTGATAAAGTCCAATCCAGTCCTAAATGCTGTTTGGTTGTAGTTTCCCAGATACAGTCTGGGGTTAAAAATGTGAAATACAATTATTAACGACAGAATGGGTTTAACTCTAAAGGAATATTAGTGTCAGATCTACCAGATCTACTTCAAACACTGTCTGCACATGACAATATATTCATTTCACAGGTTCTATCAGTGGAACATTTATAAATCCACTGAATAAATGTACATAAACCAACATATATGTGGAAGAACACACCGTCTTATACCTGGAAAACAGCAGCAAACCAGCACTGTGGTCATTTGTTTAACAATTAATCTGATTAAAATACATAACATTTAGCACATTTAATGTCTGAGGCAGATAATGTCTAAAAAAATTGTACACCAATGTCATATAATGTCTAGTAGATATTAGGGCTGTGTATTGGCAAGAATCTGGCGATACGATACAAATCACAATACGAGGATCCTGATACGATATATCACGATATATCGCAATATTGTTAAAAAGGCAATTTTTTGTTTGTCATTTTCTAAGTGATTTCCTTGAAGAATTGAATTACACAAATAATCTGCACAAATACTAAACACATTTTTATTTGATCCCAACAGGATCTAATGTTATATCACAAATGGTTCCTGTGTTCAAACTGAAATTCTGTTTTACAGACATTACAGTTTCAGATCCTGTTCAAATGTTCAGATTCTATTAGTTCACAACTAACATCAGAACATTATTTTTGTGCAATCCCAAAAAAGCAACTAACATTATTTAATAAAAGAGTGTTAAACAATAAGAAACAAAAAAGAAAAACAAAAAAAACCAAAAACGAACCTCCACAATATCTGCATTTGAATAAATACCTAATAATATCACTACAGTACTTTTTAATATTGATACAGTATTGTGAAATGAAATATCATGATACATCGCAGAACTGATATTTTCTTACACCCCTAGTAGATATTGTAAAAATTGCTGTTCTGTGTGTTAAGAGAGCACTTTAATATGTATATGTGGAATATTTATTTATTTATTAGATTAAATTAGATTAGATTAGATTAGATTAGATGAGATTAGATTAGATAGAACTTTAGTGATCCTTTGGGCAGACCCCTCAGGAAATCGAGGTTCCAAAAGCAGCACAAAAACTGAATATACACACAAGAAATACTACAAGAAATAAGCAACAAAAAAGCAATACAATAACTATAAATGAATAAATTAATTAATTAATGAAAACAGTAGTGAAAAGAATTGCAATTGCACATTGGAAAGTACTAGTAGAAACAAGTGGCAAAGTAATAATAATAATAATAAGTAACTTGTTATGTTATAATATAATATTATAGTATGCACAATATGTACATGTATAGCTTCATAATCACAGAATAAAAGTACTAGTTGTATTGGTCGTTTCTCTCCTGCTACTTATTTGTATACTTGAATGGAACAGCTATAACACAACAGTATTAATCAAGTATTTGTATGTAAATGAGCCTGATAGTGGTGGGATGACACTAACAGTTATTATTCATTCATTGTATTACGGTGTACAGGACTTTTTTTTTTGTCATTCCAGGTTGTTTGTGATGTTATCTGCGTCTGCAGTTTGTCTCACAGAGGTAAACTCCACATTTTTTTAGCTGGAACACATTTTCTCTGGGCTCTGAGGTGCACTGAACCTGTTTTTTTTTTTTTTTTCTGCGTGTCGTGTGTTTGTGACCTACTATACTGCAAAGCCGTGCCTCAGCCGGCGTCCTTGGGGCCTTAGGGGGCGTTCGGGGGCATTCAGGGGCATTCAGGGGTCAGCGGTGCAGCCGTCACATGCCCCCCCCAAGGACGAAATACAGGGACGAGTAAAAGTGTAGAAATAACATCCAAACTGAGGAGCATGAGAGGGTTTTTTTTTTTTTTTTATTTAACCTTTACTTAACCAGATAAAATCTCATTAAGATCATGATCTCTTTTACAAGGGCGACTGTCCTTTTTATTTTTTATTCTTTTTTTTTTTATCAGTTTGTGGCTTATTTTGTTAAAGCTACTTATTATTTAGTCGATTTATTATTAATTTTAGTTAACTTTATTGATCAGCTGTTTTTGATCATTTTGTAGTTATTTTATTGTCTTATTTGTTTATATTTTTGTACATTTTTGGCTTATTTTTTCACATTAGTTATTATTTTGAAGATTTTTTTTAATTAATTTTTGTTAATTTTATCCACTGTCATTCATCCAACTCCGTGGGTTTTACCAGTGAACCAATGTTGTAGAAGATCGCTGTGTTTCCACGGTAACTACGGAGTCTCCAAACATCCATATGGGTCATAAATATCTGATGACCATGAAAAGATTTAACACTAATTATTTACATGTATTGATCAACAGGTATTAAACAGGGGTTTTTTTTTGTTTGTTTTTTGTTTTTTTTTCCCTTTATTTATTTATTTTTTTATATATATAGTTTTTTTATTTATTTATTTATTTATTTTATTATTTATTTATTTATTTTTAAAAGGTATTAAACAGTTTAGATCAGTGGATGCTTTTGGTTGACTGTTGGTGTTTGGGTCTTTAGGGGTTAATAAATTAAATAGGAATGAGGTTTCTGTAGCTGTACTGATTAGGGCCAGGTCAGACAGGTCAAATTCATAAGAGCAGGATTGTTTTTTTTTATGTATTTACAGGTAAGTGTGGGCAGGTGTGAACTATATATGAGGCTCAATCAGCAGAGTTCTAAACCATGACAATAAATTCATATTAAATCCGAGTCATATTGCTTTGTTTACCTCTAAAGGTCAGCAGCTGTGGGTCTGGTGCATAATACTAGTATTAATGTGAATATGTGCACGGTTAAAGTCTTCCCATTCCGTGCATTCGATGCTATTATGAAATATGTGCTTATTTGCCGGGAGGGTATTTTTGCATCAGAAGATTTCAAGCAGTCAGTGATTAATGATGACATATAATCAAATTAACACCAAATTAAGGATTAAGTAGCTTAATTAGGAAATAAATATTCATTTTAATTCAAGCAGAACGGGCAGTAAAGTCAGTACGAAGGATAAAAACTGCCGCTGACAGTAATTTACAAATGAGTTGGAGACGCGTTCATCCGCTGTAACATGTGATTTATTCAGACGTTTGTTTTTACACAGAAAAGTTCAAAACTACAGGCGTTATTTTTGTTCCACGCTTTTATTAGTGTTCCTCAGGAGCTGAAATTCCATGACTCTTTCTCCAGCTCCTTGTGAAACTCTATCCCTAAAAAAAAAAAAAAAAATACCCACAATCCCCTGGGGGACTATAAAGATAAAGTGGCGGTGATAAGTGACCCGAATCATATGAGACGCTCATCATTTGGCGACTGGTTCGGTGAAACTGCAGATCCCAAGCATCAGCAGCACATAATTGATTTTTTAGTGGTTGCTGCGACAATGTGGCTGTACAATGGGTGTGATGTACAGAAATATGGAAACCGCAAAGGGTTAGGATCGACTGTGTGGGACAAATGTCGGAAATGTTAGACGGAAAGTTCTGGGATGTATTATTTAAATGAGATTCAAGGAATAAACCTCATATACACTGTAAAAAAACAAAAAAAAAAAAAAAAAACTGTAAAAAAAACTAATATTCCGGCAGCTGGGGTGCCAAAAAATACTGTTAAATAACGGAAAATATCCATCTCATAAAAATACAGTAATTTTCCATAATTAAAATACAGTTTTTGCCCTAAATTTACATGAGATTTTGCATATTTTTTTGACTTTTTAATGTTTAATAAAGAATATTTACATGTATTAAAACAGTCAAATTACCTATATATATATATATATATATATATATATATAAATAATTTTCAGTGAGACTCAGTTGTCCAATCCACTGATAAAAACTGTATTTGGACAGTTTATCAGTGCTTATACATGTTATACATTCACAAAAATACATTTATTCAACATTTTTGTTGTGAAACTTCCTGTAATTACACGAGATATTTGTCAAATAACAAACAAGTCTGGTTCAACTGAGAACAAATACTTCTTTTACGGTTAATTGTCAATAATTTTATCTGGTTTTAAATTTTTTTTTTTACAGTATCAAACTTTTAATTAGCAGTTTAATCTCATGAATAGAAAAGAAGTATTTGTGAAATTATGATACATTTGCAAATGTATTTTAACTGTATTTTTTTGTGAAAACAGAAAAAATTCTTTTAAAATATGGAAATTTTATGGTTATTCAGAGTTACAGTTTTTTGATGTTATTTTACATTTGACATGTAAAATCACAGTCTATTTTTGTCATTTCATTGATATTTTCCTGTATCTTGAAAATACAAGAAAAATCTGTAAAATAAACAGTGAAAATTCTGTTAAATTGTAGATTTTTTTTACAGTGTATCCATGCATTTATTTCACCTCCTCCTAATCCTGCAACTGGGCTTTTATCAAAAACATTTTCTGTATGAGCAAAGGAAAGACTCCAACTATAACGTTCTAAATTTTTACCAACTCTTAACTATTTCCTCAATAAAAATGTCAGAAAAAGGGAAAGATATAGTGTAAAGTGTCTTTACATCTTAGTCTAACTACAGTGAATGTGTCCAGTTTTCCTTTTTGGTTGCGAACTGAAAGGGTTAATACATGATCAGAAAGTTGCTGATTGTCGTCTTTTTTTTAAATCTATTTAATGATTCCTCCAAAAATTATGCAGTAGAATTATTCTCATTATTGATTCAGAGGCTTACTGCTGTTTTACATGATACATTTGATGGGAAAAAAATCATTAGGTGTTTTCCACCATTTATGGAGTATTGTGATTATGGTGATAAAAGTGGTTCAATTATTTACTGTAATGATAATTAAACCTATTCTATTCTGTTTTACTAATACTGACATATTTTGGTGTATGAACATATTAGTAGCCTGATAAGAAGAAGAAAGGCTTTACGGTGTTAGGATTTTTCTTCTCATTAGTTACAGTCAACGTTAGAATAGTTTAGGATTTTTCATTATAGTTTAGTTTTATTTAGTTCTGACTTTTTTTTTTATTTCTAATTCAGTTTTAATTCATTTTTAGAGCAGGTTTGCTAGTTTTTATTAGTTTTCATTTTTTTCTAAATGCGTTGTTTTAGTTTAGTTTTAGTATTAATTTCAGTTTTGTCGTATCTTATCTCTTCTTCTCTGTCGTCGTATTCAAATAAATCCGACAGGACTCTGCTGCTTTCTCCCAGCTTTAGTCTACATGTTTCCAGGTAGAGTGGGAACCAGAAGACGACTGGAAACCACAAGTGAACACAAGCGACGGACCATCAAGTACCATATGGTGCCACAAGCTAAAATTGCTAGAGCGAAATAAATCGCTTTCATATCAATCCGAAATGAAATACCACGATATATTACAGAAATGATATTTTCTTACACCCCTAATTATAACATGCAGTAAATTGTAAATGATTGCTAGATTTTGAAAGATCTAGAGAAAAAAAAAGTGCTTTGGAAAAATGAGCAGGCAGACTCACTCACAGCATATTTTCTAACCTTTTAGTTTGTCAAAATAAGAAAAAAAAAAGCCCTGGCGGACCATTTTAGGCTTAGGGTTTAAATGGATTAAAGGGTTTAAAGGGTTAAAAACAACGTTGTAGTCAGTAGTTGAGCTGCTGGAGTCAAACAGAACATTCAGCGTTTTCTTCAGCCTGTGCCACAGTGAAATCAGTGCATGACCTAAACTGACAAGGTGACATTCTGCGCAGGTAAGTGAAGTGTCATCTCGTTGTGTGTGTGAGTGCCTTGATATTTGCTAATCCCTCCGTTTCCATATGTTGTGGAGCAGCAGCTGCTTTACGTTCCCATATCCAGCTCTATAATGTGCAGCCTCTTCATCTTTGTACCTGGAGTGCTCTTATGAGGCTGAATCGATACGAGCTTCCAGCAGACTTCACGGAAAGGTCAGCTCGTCCATATTTAGCGACGTGAGCAGCGGGGTTTTACATGTGCAGACTCACACACGGAGTGATAGACGTCTCCATCACGGGAGGTGAAATGGATATGACTTCACACGGAGGAAAAGTCATTCATCAGCCGGTGCAGCGCCTCCCAGCAGCCGGGGGGGCTGTTTGTTAGCGCCGCCGCTGCAGAGCTCAACAACGTGTGCGATTAATTTGGACTTTTGATTCATGCAGCTCCTTCGAAAAGGACGATCATGCATCATGACGGCGCTGCAGCAGCTGCAGGTCGGGCAGATGAAGCCTCTGCAGCTTCAGACCAGGACAGAGGAGCTTCATGTATAAGAGATGTATGGAGGATTCAAGTTAGGATACATTTACAGATGCAGCGGAAACTACGGAAATGTTATCGCTGCGGCCATTGCCACAGTACTATACAGTCAGTGCCCTCATTCAGTAGACTGGTAACCTGTCCCCCTGCTGACACAGTCCTGAGGACAAAAGCGTCACACATGCCATGGGCCTGTCCGGGTCCAGGAAAAGGAGGGGGGACCAGTTACCCAGGCTACGCTCAGACAACAACGCTCATGGGATTTTTCTTTTGCAGATTCTAAAAGTTTCATATCCATACACGTATCATTTCCAGAAATATCTGCATCCAGGTGGGAACGGGAAAACTGGGTTCAAACGGTGCAATACGTATGCCATACCTATAGGTGGTGCTGTACACAAACACAGACAGAGGGTATGGCAGGATACACTAATGCTGCGTTTCCACTACGTGGTATCGGCTCGACTCGGCCTTTTTGCATTTCCATTACGAATAAAGGGCCTGGAATTTGGTACCTGGCACTAGTTTTTTGGTATCACCTCCGCTGAGGTTCCAGGACTGGGGTCTAGATACTAAAACATGACGTGTAAACACTGCAGACCACTGATTGGTCAGAACTGTGACCCACCGTTTTACAAAAAACAGATGCGGAAGTTGACAGTAAATACAGCGGTAGGTTAATCCACACAGCCCAAAAACTGCACCATTCAGTCAGGGGATTCAGTCTTTGGTGGCTGACGTAAAAATTCAGCATGAGCCTGACGAGACAACAGGCAACGAGTGAGTTTATCAGCGACTCTCAGAGCAGGGACCTGGTACCCGAGTCGAGTCAGTTCCATGTAGTGGAAACGCGGCATAACATCACAGAAGAACGCACTGAGCATGTGCAGGAGGTTCCGTCCAGGGTTTTCTTCTTCTGGCCACAGGGTCCTATGGCGCCATCGTTTCCATACAGTGGTGTTGTGCCTATCCATACGCCAACACCAGGGCAGCGATGGGAGATTTTTCCGCTTTGGGACCCGTTCTCCAAAAAAACCATTTCAGGGCACTGACAATGCTGGTGTCATGTGACCAAAGGCCCAAACCATATTAAACTGTAGTGGATTGACATAATGTGTTTGTGGTGCGTACAGGGTGTATACTCCATATATGAGCACAGTACTGTGGACACAAGAGGACAATGAGTTTACAGAACAGTGTCCATGATTGGCTCTGGGACAACATCCTTACTGTCCTTAGTGCTGATTGGCACAAGACAAATACTAACATTTGATTGGCTCTGTGGAAATAGACACACCCATATTTCGTGCCCCAGTACTGTGGCAGTAGACACTGACAAATGTTATTTTTATTATGATTAGGGCTGTGTTTTGGCAAGAATCTGGTGATACAATACAAATCACAATACTAGGATCACGATACGATATATCACAATATATCATGATACTGTTAAAAAGGCAATTTTTTTTTTAAATGATTATTTCCTGGAAGAATTGAATTACACCAGAAATCTGCACAAATACTAAACACATTTTTATTTGATCACAACAGGATCTAATGCTATATCCCAAAATGTTCCTGTGTTCGAACTGAAATTCTGTTTTACAGACGTTACAGTTTCAGATCCTGTTCAAATGTTCAGATTCTACTAATTCAGAACTAACAGCAGAGTAGTATTTGAGTTCAATCCCAACAAAGGAACTAACATTATTTAATAAAAGAGTGTTGAATAATAATAAATAAAACAGAAGCAAAAAAGAAAAAAACAAAAACAAAAATGAACCTCCACAATATCTGCATTTGAATAAATACCTAAAAATATCAATACAGTACTTTTTAATATCAATACAGTATTGTGAAATGAAATATCGTGATATACTGAAGAACTGATATTTTCTTACACCCCTACTTATGATATAACTTCAAATTTTAAGTCTTTCTCAAGCTAAGGTGTAAAGCAGGGGTGTCAAACATATGGCCCGTGGGCCAAAACTGGTTTGCAGTTTGAAATTATGAAATTCAAGAATTACACTAAAGATATTAACAATAAAAGATGTAAAAGCCATTTTAGTTCAGGTTCTGCATACAGTTCAAGTGGATCCGAGCAGTGAAACACAATCATAAAAACCTGTAACTGTATGTAATGTAATGACTACTCCATTTTCTTTCTCTGTTTGTGGTGTAAAAAGTAAAATTACATGGGTTAGTTTGAGCCCTGACTCTAACCCTGTTATAGTGGTAGTCCATAAAGGGTTAACTTATAGACATGTGGCTGCATTTCAACACCTCAAATCTGTTTTCACTTGTTCTGGGGATGGTCTTTGTCCTTTTTATTTTTCATTGCAGTGTTTTCATGTCTCTCTGTTTCATGTGAAGCATTTTGTGCCGGTGACTGTGTTTTCGATAAGCGCTGCATAAATACAGAAACCTATCTTTGTTTTCTCGCCACGACTGGCTGATCTCCAACCTGCTGGAGCCCGGTGCAGCGGCAGCAGCAAAAGGAAACCCCAGAAGAATAGGTTTATTTGAGTTCATATCTGACTCAGTGGAAGCGGTGATGGACACAGACCGTTTGAACTGAATATCAACAGTGACAATAAGGACAGATATGACTCCATAAGCAGCAGCGTAGCTCCGGTAAAACCCGAATAATCATATAAACGGGGTCTTTCTCAGAGAGGAGGTGGATAAAAAAGCATCACCTCGGTCGTTCGGAGGGCAGTAAAACAAACGCTGGGTCTGTAAAACGTCATATAGTACACGGTCCTGCGGCTGCACTGAACCGATCAGTCAACACAGATCAGCTCCGACAACAAACACTCCGACTCCAGCCTCCATGAATAATTCAGAGCCCGGTCTTATTACCGACACCGCTCGCCATAACTGAGACATTAAGTTTACACGGCCGCAGATAAATCAGCGTCCGCATGCACTGGGATCGCTCGACTCCACATCGCGGCTCCGAAGCTGACCTTTACGAAACCGTAAAACCAGGAGAGCGCGGTCAGATGTCATTTTAACGTCGTTAGAGGACGACGAGGCAGACGGACTGAAACTCACGCTCTGTCCATCAAAACAGGATTCTGCCTTTTGGGCTTCGATCTGTCCCTCCGACAACAAACGGGGAAATATTTTCTGCGTGTTGTGAGGAATCGAATATGACACCGAAATGAAAGAAGAGAACTGCGTTTGGTTTGTCTGTTTTCTACAGTTGCCATGGAAACCGTTCATTCATCTCCACTGACAAACAGTTTGGAATGTTTCATATCGTTATCCTCAAAGCATAATTACCTAAGTCAGGGGAGTCAAACTCATTTTCAGCCAAATTTAATCTGAAGTGGAACAGACCAGTAAAATAATAGCATGACCACCAATAAATAATGACAACTCCAAATTGTTTTAGTGCAAAAAATAATATACAATTATGCCAATATTTACAAACTATCCAAACAAAAAGGATGTGAATAACCTGAAAAAATTAAATTTGTTAAGAAATATAAGTACAGTTTTATCAATATTATGCTCTGACTTATCATTTATACTTATGCATTACAGAGCAGATCTACAAAGACACAAAACACTTAGTAACGGGCAGAATATTGTTAAAATTGCACTTAATTCTCTTTAGACATTTCAGGTTGTTCATATTTGTTCAGGTTATTCACATTTTATTGTTAAAGGATAGTTTGTAAATGTAAATATTTTCATAATTTAATGTTTTTGCACTAAATCAAAGGGGAAAAAATGGTGTTATTATTTATACTTTTTTGTGATATTATTTTTGAGTTCGATGCCCTAACTTGTACTTTGTAAATTCATCTCGCGGGCTGGATTGGAACCTTTGGCGGGCCGGTTTTGATCCCGGGCCGCATGTTTGACACCCGTGACCTAAGTCATCCACTATATGGACAAAAGTATGTGGACACATTGACTTCAGGTGTTTCTTTTCTAACAGGAGGTCTGGGATACAAAACAATAAGGACTAATGTCAGAATATAGTTTAACTAGTATGTGACCCATGGGGGGTTCTACATGTGGTTTTTTTATGCTGAGGAGAGTTGACTTTTGGGAAAAGACGGTAGTCTATATTTTATAAGTAGTGACATAAAAATCGTTTGATAAGTCATTGTTTAAAATGTAAACGGCTGTTTTTCCTTTACCCTAGTATTAAAGAGGATTTCTTAATGCAGGGGTGTCAAACTCATTTTAGTTCAGGGGCCACATACAGCCTAATATGATATAAAGTGGGCCGGACCAGTAAAATAATATAAATAATAGAATAAGAACTTAGAAATAATTTAATCTCCAAAGTTTTCTCTATGTTTTTTTAGTGAAAAAAGTACAGTTCCATAATGAAAATGTTTATATCTACAAACTATACTTGAACGTAACATGAGCAAATATGAACAACCTGAAAATTCTTAAGAAAAATAAGTACAATTTTAACAATATTACACCTCAGTTTATCATTTATATATACATGTGCATCACAACGTACAGATCACAGTGGATCTACAAAAACACAAAACATTTAATAACAGGCAGAATATTGATAAATTCCACATTTCAGGTTGTTCATATTTGTTCAGGTTATTCACATTTTTTGTAAAAGGCAATCTGTAAATGTAAACATTTATGTGTAATTTCACTTTTTTTTTTTACACTAAACCAAAGAGGAAAATTTGTGGTTTTCATTATTTATAGGTTATTATGATAATATTTTACTAGTCTGACCCACTTTAGATTAAATTGACCTAAAAATTATTTTAGCATCCTTGATTGTTAATATCTTCAGTGTAATTTTTGCATTTCACAAATTCATCCCAGGGGCTGGATTGGACCCTTTGGCGGGCCGGATTTGACCCCCGGGCCGCATGTTTGACACCTGTGGCTTAATGTAATAAATGTTGATAATAATTCAAAGGGTAGCCTGAATCAGCTTTTAGGTCCAGCCTATTCCTTTTTTGGTCGCCACACCAAGATCAATGTTTTTTGGTGTTTCTTTCCAGAGGGATTTCATATTATTTTTTCTTCTGTCTTGCTAACGCGTTGGTGTTACATCGATGAACCTTGTACTGTACTGACTGTTGTTTCACGACCAAAAACAGAATAAACTAAATAAACTAAACAAATATACAGTATTAATACCCCGGCGCCTGCAGAGTGAAATTATGAGGTACACATGAAGCACACAGAAAGGGGTGGGGGATGGTGGGACGTACCTCACTCATCTCTCTCAAGGTTTCCTCCAGGATTTTTTTTAAACTGTGGGGGAAGGCTTTGTGCCCCCCACCCCACACACACACACACACACACACACACACACACATATCCCATTTCTTTCCTTTGTTTTGTTTTTATTGTTATTAATCTACCCTTAAAGAAATCATATCATCCTTTATTAACCTTCCAGCATCGAGCATATTACACACATTTTGCACAAAGGTCATATTATTTTTCACAATTTGTTTTAGGTCATAATTCAATAGTTGTTCATTTTTACTTGATTTTTAAAATTCTGACCCATCCACTAAAATCAACACAATATAAACAGTGTTAAACTCCTACACCAACACCCTTCTACTGAGTGAGAACAAAATGCACACTGACACATTTTACCATTTAACTTTTGACCTAGAACCAAAAAAAACAACTAATATTAACTAAATATTAACCAGTGTTGCTGTTAACCTCCTCAGACCCAGCTATGGGTTTTCTGTCCACATTTGTGGACAACAGTTTCACAACTTTATACAAAAAAAAGAAAAGAAAACTGTCCACCACAAAGGACATTCCATAAAAATTTCAAAAACTGCATCTGAAAAAACTGTTGCATCATGATGTTTCCAATATAGGCACTTATTCAATAAAAAAACAAAAAAGCTTGTACTTTGCTGACATTTTCCTGGGTCTTAAAAGGTTAATCATATGCCAGGCTGCAAAAAAAAAGAAAGAAAACAAACCAAAAAAAAAAGTAATCCAATTTTTTTTTTGTAGTATATTGAAATGTCAAAAAAAAAGTGTTTTTTGCATAAAAAAAATATGATTTAGTTAGACTACAAATGTGGCCTTTGAATGGTTAAAAATATGGTGTTTACTGAGTATTTGGTATTTTTGTTTATGGCTCAAGTTAAATTAAGTGAGATACAGGAAAAAAAATTTAAAAAAAAAAAAAAAAAAAAAGTATGGAAACTGAAAAAAATGTTGACTTCCATGGGCAGGATACTGGAGGGTTAAACATTATATCAAAATAAAATTTCTTCGTTAAGGCAATAAACAGATTATTTTAGAATAAACACATAGTTAAACATACAAATTTATGAAAAACACAACAGAAATACATCTGGTGCTGCCATCAGTGAATACATATCTAATGCGCTGATACATCACTAACATTGACACTGTGACCGTTTATGAAGAGACCCTGTCAGTCCGTCCTCCACCTTGGACTGGGTTCTGATATTTATAGTGTTTACAGTCTTTCTACACAGAAGTCCACTCAGATGTGGATTCATCAGTGCCTTGTATTGAACAGTCTGTTCTCACTAGCTCCTTCCCTGCCAAACATATGTCCACAGAGGCTTCAGAGTGTTCCTCAGTCTTCAGCGTCTTACTCCACCTGCTCACAGAAAATTACCCATCAGTGTCAAGTTTCTATCAAAAGTCAAGAGAGCGAGAAAAACAAGCTGACAAAAACCCTCTTACTCCAACAGTCTATGTCTCCTACGTGCAAATTCAGCCACCGAGAAGAGAACGAGCCGCTGCCAATGAGAAACTAAACCTACAGAGATGGAAAAGAACAGCAGCAGAGCTCAGCTGGATGCACACAACACATCCAGTGGGTCGGTTCTTCATGAACCCTGGAGAACACGCACCCAGAACATCACATCTGGATTCTGCTCGAGTTGACCCGAAGGCAGCAGTGGATGTATGAAGACTGGTCACTGTCTACGTCACATCTGTCAAACTCTGAATGAAACGTGGCCATGAAAAGATGAACAACTGCATTTTACACCAATTATTGACATGGATTGATAGAATTAGTGGATCAACAGGTATTAATCAGTGTAGTTCAGTAGATGGTTTAAGTCTTTGAGGGTTAACAGAATAAATGCAGGTTCTGTATGTTACGAAACAATGAATTCTGTCAATTTCTCAAGTATATTGTTCATTTTCTCCTCATTTTAGAAGAATTTGTTCACTTTTGTACCAAATCTCAAGGGTTTTTCAGTTATTTTTTCTTCATTTTACAAGCATTTTGTCCTTTTTAATCCTCATTTTTCCTTGAAATGCTCCATTTTCTCAGTTTAAACATGTTTTATACCTTCTGTCGTGAATAAAACGTGACCATGAAAAGATGAAAAACTGTATTTCAGACCAATTATTGACATGTACTGATAGAATTAGTGGATCAACAGGTATTAATCAGTTTAGATCAGTAGATGGTTTTGGTTTTTGAGGGTTAGCAGAATAAATGCAGGTTCTGTAAGTTATGAAACAATGAACTGTTCATTTCTCAAGTACACTGTTCATTTTCTCCTCATTTTAGAAGGATTTGTTCACTTTTATACCACATTTCAAGGGCTTTTTTTAATCTTTTTTTCTTCATTTTACATTTTCCTAATTTTTCCTTAAAATGGTCAGTTTTCTCAGTTTAAATATGTTTTCTATGTTCTGCTGTGAATAAAACATGGCCATGAAAGGATGAAAAACTGCATTTTACAGCAGTTATTGACATGTATTGATAGGATTAGTGGATCAACAGGTATTAATCAGTTTAGATCAGTAGATGGTTTTTTAGGTCTTTATGGGTTAAATATCGTCATAAAGTATAAAAGTGTGCCCACTGTATTCTGCTGGGTTTGATTTACTCTAAATGCATTTGTTTACCTGCATGATTCAGCTGTTTTTCATTGAACATCCTCAGTGTTGCAACAGGATCAAGTGTCCTCCTGTTCTTTACCTCAGAGCAGTGAAATTAATAAGCAAAGCCTTTCCTGTTTGACATTTACACAGCCGTTGTGATTTGGGCCTTAAATCTTTCCCATGCTGTAATATGCGTTTGTGCTTTTTGTGCTGGTGCCCTGCAGCTCCTCTCAGAGCCATTAACAGCAAATAGAGGCCATTTCCCTTCATCACGGCCGCGGAGGATATCAATGCGCTTCCCTGAATTATCGACGCGCTGTGGCTCAGACAGTGACGGAGGGCGTTTGACCCCCTAAACCCTCCATCCAAACTCTCTCCACCTGCGGTTTGGGAAGAAAAACGACGGCGGAGGCTCCATAATCGTTATCTTCTCGGGCCCGTTACCGACTGCAGGTAATAGCGTCTCCAGACAGAAGCTCTTTAGGAGCGGCGGCCGATTGTGGCGTCTAATAGAGTCAGGATGGATGTGGTGAGTTTAAAGGCGGAGCCAAAGTCCTGCAGTGATAGTGTGTTTAATGGAGAAGCGATGGAGTGTCCTGGTTTCACCCGGATTCGGTGAAAATACGCCTGCAGACTGTGAGTCATCACAAACAGGTGAGGCAGGAGGAATGGAGCTGCAGCTTTAGCTTTTATTTGGCATGAAGTCGAGTACATTATGTGGTGGAAGCAGGAGACGCTGCTGTCATGTCGGTGTCGTTAGTGATTAAGGACGGAGCAGCATAAACACAGTGAAACAGAGGTGGACTCGTGGAATATCTCCAAAGGTATATGTTATACAATATGTGGACAAAAGTATTGGGACACGTTGAATTCAGGTGTTTCTTTTCTTTTTCTATTTTGTGAATCTCTCATCCAGCACTTTTAAAGACATTTTTAATCCATGTATCATTTGTTCTTGTTGTATTCAATTGAGAATCCACACTTGGAAGATGAAAAAATTACTTATTTCTAGGGGAGTAAGAAAATATCAGTTCTGCAATATATCGCAGTATTTCATTTAACAATACTGTATCAATATTAAAAAGTACTGAATCAATATTTTTAGGTATTTATTCAAATGCAGATATTGTGGAGGTTCATATTTGTTTTGTTGTTTTTCTTTTTTGTTTATATTTTATGTATTATTATTTAACGCTCTTTTATTAAATAATGTTAGTTCCTTTGTTGGGATTGAACTCAAATACTGTTCTGCTGTTAGTTTTGAACTAATAGAATCTGAACATTTGAACAGGATCTGAAACTGTAATGTCTGTAAAACAGAATTTCAGTTTGAACACAGGAACATTTTGTGATATAGCATTAGATCCTGTTGGGATTAAAGAAAATTTGTTTAGTATTTGTGCAGATTTCTGCTGTAATTCAGTTCTTCAGGGAAATAATCATTTAAAAAAAAGAAACAAACAAAAAATTGCCTTTTTAACAGTATCTTGATATATCGTATCGTGATCCTAGTATTGTGATTTGTATCGTATCGCCAGATTCTTGCCAATACACACCCCTAATTATTTCATTATTCATGTACAAATCAAAACTCAAAAAATGAGTTGTTTTTCATTCTTTCAATTGTACGCACAAATTAAAAATTGGAAATAATCAAATGGACCAAGTGTGGGGTTTTAAGTTGACATTTTTCATATCTGATTTGGTTTGACCCAGAAGTTCCGGACTTCTTGGTGTGTTGTTCTGGAAGAGTCGTAGGTTTACTAGTACTCTGTCTAATGCATTCTGCATAATGGAGAATCTGGTGTTATTCAGAGGCAGCAAATGCGTTACTGTAAAGGAGGACGACATGACAACTGAAAAAAAATGGTCAGGATCTTCCAGGTCTCGTTGCTTTGTCTAATACAGTGGGTCCATGGTAGACAATTGAAGTAGAAGACACTTCACAGAAAACACATGAAGAAGTCAGTAACTTCCGGGTCATACCAAATCGGGTATCAAAAATGTCAACATGAAACCCCACATTTGGTCCATTTGCTTATTTCCAATTTTTAATTTGTGCGTACAATTGAAAGAATGAAAAACAACTCATTTTCAGATTTTTGATTTGTACATGAATAATGAAATAACGAGTCTTTTTTTTGTTTTCCGATTGTGGATTCTCAATTGAATATGAAAAGAATGAAGGATACACAGATTCAGACCTCTGATTGTTCACCCACATCAAAACACATTTATTACACTGGTATCTTTGAATTAGTTTTTGTAATTGCTATAATAGATTGTTCCTTTTTGCTTCCACTCTTCAGCTTCTTCAAAGTCAGGGTATGATACCGTCTCACCTTCAGAGTGGAATATGTTTTTTGGTCTTGGCCTCTATAATTAATGAAACTCTGACCATATTTGGACATCACATACATTTCATATGTTGCACTAAACTCTTAGCATTAACATGTTTGTCTAAATGTGTTTTCAGGTTGTTTTTAAACTGGCCCCTGAGTGTCTTTTTGCACTAAAGTGTTCAGTTTCAGTCTGTGTTAACCTGCAGAATTTGTGTTGTTTTGTTACTTATGATACAACTACAGTTTCAGATGGTGAAGAATTTTCATAAATCTGTAAAACTCATCCAGCATTTTTGAGACATTTTTGGTCTCGGTCTCTATAATTAATGAAACTCTGCAGCTTCACAGTGAAGAACATGTGGACGAGTGTTTATTTCATCAGCTACTGCAGAAATGTTACAGTAATATGATCTAAAATGATGCAGAAATGTAGAGTTTCTAGTCAGATAGTTTTTTTTGTTTTTTTAATCAATGACTATGATTTTAAATGTTCTTCCTTTAAATTTCTATAATATTTTTACAAGTCTGACTGTAAATAATAATTTTCTACCACAACTAACCATTTACTTTCCTCACATTTCACTGCAGAAGAAAAATCTCCCATTAAACTTTAAGGAAATATTGATGGTTTTATCTCAAATCCTCATAAACAGAACATCTTACAGCTGTAGACATGATGTGTCCCAATACTGTTGTAAACAAAACTAACTAATGCAATGACATGTATCCCATAATATAAAACTATATTCTGATATTAGTCATTATTTAACATGTCCACATTCACTGTAAAAAAAAAAAAATCTGTAATTTAACAGAATTTTCACAGTTTATTTTACAGATTTTTCCTGTATTTTTAAGATACAGGAAAATATCAATGAAATGACAAAAATAGACTGATTTTACTCATCAAATGTAAAATAACATGAAAAAACTGTTACTGAATAACCATAAAACTTCCAGTTTTTAAAAGAATTTTTTTTTTCACAGAAAAATACAGTTAAAATACATTTGCAAATTTATCATAATTTCACAAATATTTCTTTTCTATTTATGAGATTCATGTAAAGTTTAATACTGTTAAAAAAATAATAAAACAAGATAAAATTATTGACAATTAACCGCAAAAGAAGTATTTGTTCTGTCCGTTTAACCAGACTTGTTTGTTAATTGACAAATATCTTGTGTAATTACAGGAGGTTTCACAACAAAAATGTTGAATAAATGTATTTTTGTGAATGTATAACATGTATAAGCACTGATAAACTGTCCAAATACAGTTTTTATCAGTGGATTGGACAACTGAGTGTCACTGAAAATTGTATATATATATATATATATATATATATATATATATATATATATATATATAGGTAATTTGATTGTTTTAATACGTGAAAATATTCTTCACATTCTTTCAAAAAAAAAAAAAAAAGCAAAATCTCATGTAAAGTTAGGGCAAAAAACTGTATTTTAATTATAAAAAATTACCATATTTTTATGAGATGGTTATTTTCTGTTATTTAACAGTATTTTTTCGGCACCCCTGCTGCCGGAATAATACCGTTTTTTTGAAGTTGTTTTTTTTTTTTTTTTTTTTTACAGTGTACTTTTGTCCATATAGTGTAGATTGGAGCAGGAAAGACTATCATTTTTGCACCACTGGCAACAATGAAGACTCATGCATGTCTGAAATTAATCTTTATCTAAATTGACTAAATACATATGACTAAATACCTAAATAGATCAATCTGATAGAACAATAAAGAATGTGGCTGGGAACTATTTGTGCCAAAAAGGGTATTTCGAGTTTTAAAACCTCATCTTTGATATCCTCATGAACCTCTGTAGATGAATAATCTGTTACACATCCAACTGGAACTGATTAATCATCCTGTCTGTACTCTGAACTACTGTTTGTCATCATTATTCAGGAGACGATTCCACTCTGTTCAGCACCATGAGAGAAAATGATGAAAAAAAAAAAAAAAACCCGGCTTATGCTACATGCCACCTCAGCATCATCAGAACAAACTTATCCAGGCCTGTTATCATTTTGTGGAGTATATTTCTATTACAGCTGAACACGCTGAGCTCTCCTTTCTGAAAGCTCAGTGAGATTTGGACCTTTTCCCCTGGGGAGAAACCTGGTAGAATCTTTGGTCATCGATCTGAAATCAGATTTGAGGGCCTTGCCTGAAGCTAAAGCCGGAGTGAGATTAAACAAACGCAACTGTTAGGTCACAATAAAAAAAAAATAAAAATGAACAGATGGAGTCACTGATGGAGAAGGAACTAATAACTGGAGGGTTTCTTCAAAAGGGAGAAAAAAAAACATGCTGTGGTGTTGAGGTTATACTGCATTTTACTTCCTATACTGAAGTAATCCAACATATGGAAGGAAAGTAATTAGTAGAACGATAGATAGAACGAACAAACGATCGATCGATCGATTTACTTTCTTAATCCCCTAGGGGAAATTCAAAATATAAACTATGGTCACCCCTCCTCAAAAACAGTCATACCACTTTAACAATCAATAAATAAACAAATGCAGAGTATAAGTAGCTAAGAATAAGTTAGATTAAAAAGAACGAAGAAGTAAAAGACAAAATGTTTTCTACCTATCACAGAAAAACATAAAAGCATAAGAACAAAAAATCATACAAACCCCCGAGGACAAAAGTGTATTAATATTAACCCATAAAGACCCAGTGGTTTCCAAATGAATTTTACTTCTCTTCTTTTCTAATTCTGACTCTTGGACAAATGTAGTTGATGAGTCTGGCCTTAAACGATGATAAGAAGCCTTTTTTTTTTCCATGTTTTAAGGCTGAGGTCTCAAACATGCGGCCCGGGGGCCAAATGTGGCCCGCCAAAGGTTCCAAGGATGAATTTGCAAAGAACAAAAATTTCACAGTCTTGAATTGAATTAAGCAAAAAAATTAGCTTGAATTAAGGAAAAAATCTTGAATTAAGCAACAAAAAAAAAGAAAAAAAAAAAAAATCTTCAATTGAGCAAAAAAAACCTTTTAGTCAAACAACTTTTAGTTCAAAAAAACAACATTAATTTATGAAAATATTTACATTTACAAACTATCCTGTAACAATAAAATGTGAATAACCTGAACAAATATGAACCTGAAATGTCTAAAGAAAATTCAGCAGGATTTTAACAATTTTCTGCCTGTAACTAAGTATTTAGTGTCTTTGTAGATCTGATCCATAATGCACATTTAGAAATGGTAAGTTGAGGCATAATATTGTTAAAATTGCAAAATTTTCTTAAGAAATTTCAGTTTTTTTTCAGGTTATTCACATCTTTTTTGTTTGAATAGTTTATAAAAGTAAGTATTTTCAGAATTTAATGGGGGGTGGGTTTTGCACTAAAACAAAGACAAAAATTTGGATTTGTCATCATTTCTAGATTAGTCTGTTATTATTTCACTGATCTGGCCCACTGGAGATCAAATCGGGCTGAATGTGGAACCTGAAAGAAACTGAGTTTGAGAGCCCTGTTTTAAGGTGTGAAAAGTGAAGATAACCACTTGCAGATTTGATTAAAAGCCTGAAAGCGATTTTTAATTTCTGAAAAAAAAAAAAAAAAAACACTCAAGCGACAACTCAAAATCCCAGCCTGTTGAATGAAGCGCATCACTTCTGCGGCAGTTTGACGATTGTAACCTCTGACACGACGTTAAATAAGCCATAAGAATCTATTAAAGCTGATTATATAAACAGACTGGTCTATAATGAAGCTGCCGGAGCCGCTCCGTTCTTTCACATCTAAATTCAAATCACTTGTGCACATACGCTCAGTGCGACGCAGAGCCACAAACACACGGCAATATTTGCTCATATTAAGACACAAACACACACAGCAGCTGAAGAAAGCCTTATTGATTCTCTCTTCCTACGCAGGAACGTTATTTCCAAGGCTGGTACTATTATCTGACAAAAAAAAAAATGAAAGCAGGGAATGCAGAGAGGAAGAGGAGGAGGAAGGATGATAGAATGACAGGAGGAGGAGGAGGTGATGAGAAGAGGAGACTGAGATTCCACTAGAGGAGGGAATAGGAAATAGGATTAAAAACTGCCATGACTAAAAAAAATTTTAAAAAATAATAATAAAAAAATAAATAAAATAAATAAAATTTAAAAAACTGCCATGACTCCCTCCAAATATCCGTCTGATAACACTTAAGGTACAAGTCTGTGGACGTTAGGGCGACAACACTCACAGATTTTCACCGTAGGATAAGCGTCTGTTGCTGGAAAATCACAAACTTTGCCAAAGGAAAGAAGCGATTTGCAACAGTCACCCGTTTTCCATCTCATTTTACGCTTTTTAAAACTGACAAACAAACCTAAACAAGTCGGCGCTGCTCGGTCGACGCGGAGAAATACATGATATCACGATTAACGCAAAACAAAACAAAAAAGGACTCAGCGGGGTCTAAAGAATCACATTGACATATCCAACAACAAAGTGTGAAACCAAGGTCACTTCCTATCTAAGCCATTTGGAATTATAGAGCCAATAGATCATTTAAAAAAAAACAATTATCATGAGTAGTTAACACTGTAGATCAGACACACACACTAAAAATACAACAACAAATCAAACTGGACAACAAAAACATCAGGTCAGCAAAATGGAGAGATTAATACACAAAAAAAATCAACTAAATCAATAAAATGAACAAAATAAGTCCAAACTCCAAACACAAAAAGCCAAACGTGAATAAGAACTGTTGGTTTAATATGAAGTATGTAGGACTTTTCCACTCTGCCAGTAAAATACATTTTGATAAAATTAATCAAAAATTCAAATAGTTCCATGGGACAAACTAGTTCATCTGTCACCAGGTAGTGGATGGAAGCATATAGAAATTCACATTTTCTTTGCTGATCTTCCATAGGTAAATATAAATGTGCCTTTAATCTGCTCAAACTCATGTATTTGTGTCAAAATCTCAATGTGGGACGTTGGATAAAGGACCAAAACGCTGTGCAGATGCTTAAAAAGTAGACGCCCAGTCAGGGAAATAGCAAGTAAATAATCCAATAAATTCACCAAGGTGGTCGATGGAAATAATGCATGTGAAGCACAATTTCACACTCACTTTTAATCCACTTCCAGGCTGGGTTGTGTTTTTCATCTATTTCATTTGTTTCATCCTCAGCAGCGGCAAAATACAAAGGCGTCCTTTAACAACTAACGAACAATTTGCAATGACATGTCACAAACCTCCTTGAAGTCATGAAACTTGCATGATTCCTGTAACATTCTCAAAGTCAACCATGGAAAAAGAAGAGAGACGGCGGTAATTAGATGATGTCCGACAGAACAACAGATTTCAAACTTACATTTCATGTCTATTACAGACTGAACTAGGGATGCTCCGATACCGATACCAGTATCGGGCATCAGCTCCGATACTCAGTGTGTGTACTCATACTCGTAAAAGATATCCGGTACAAATGCACCGATACCACTTACGGCCGTGTGACATTCCCAGTTCAGTGCAGCGGGTACGAGGAGGTGGAAAAATGTGTGTGTGAAGAGTGGAGATTTAACGAAATAAATGATGGTGATAAAAGTAACGCTGACTGCAAGTAACATTAAAGACAGACAGATACAGACGCAGCGTTCTCTCCGTCCTCTGCGTACATTCCATCCATTTTCCAGGTGCTGGCGGATGCGTACCCAGTCAGACACTGGGAGTACGGAGCGGTGCAGACCCCCGCTAGCGGAAGTGAAACCCAAACTGATGACTCATTTCTCTTTTCTCATCCTGCTGAAGCTTCGCTTTTAAACCTTACCAGTGAAAACGCTACAATGTTAGTATCATATTAGTGTTCCCTCTGTCGTCTCCATGTGTATTATTACTGACTTTCTTCTTCTCATTAAACTTTCCTCTTCTTTGTGGTATTTGTCCAGTATGGTTAATTCAGAGCGGCGCCCCCTGGTGGATTAATTGACAAACACTCATTCCAACACATTAAATGTCAGTAGCAGCACTTTGCTCCAGTCAGACTAATGACAACGACAATAAAGCACATTTACAAAAGGAACTAACAACTGGAATGGGATTATTAAGTACTCGTATCAGTACTCGGTATCGGCAAGTACTCAAATGTAAGTACTCGCACTCGGTCTGGAAAAAAGTGGTATCGGTGCATCCCTAGACTGAACAACATGGATCTAATAAACTTAGATGAACCCTGCTGGAATCTACAAAACAAGTCACAGTAAAAGAATTACATCATCCGTCAGCACCTGTCACAGTGGGACATGACGGTGGTATTCATGTGCAGTGAAAAACCCCAAAGTCAAGGAGAATGTGGACCCGGCCGAGCCTGGTTGTGTTTTATCTGCTTAGACTTCACTTGTTCAAAGCATAATTTCACACTGGAAGCCTAAAGGTTTTTCAGCAAATGTAGGTCACAGAAACACTCACAGTGGGAGATGGTCGAACTAAATTCATGACGCTGTCACTATTTTGTCCCAGATTCTCTTTTTGGTCACAAGACCAGGACGCCGGCCGTCTGTGACCCTTCCTCCCTGTGCGACAGTTTGAGCCACAAACATAAGGTATCGCAGCATTTTCTAATCCTTACTCTACGACTGAACAGCAGAGAGTATAATGTGGAGATCAGACCAACCTGGACAACGTTTACCTGCTCATGTAAACACAGGGAAGACGTAAATATTCCTTATAGTAGCTAGCACAGATCAACCGGGCTGTCAAACTCATTTTGGTTCAGGGGCCATATTTAGCCCAATCTGATCTCAAGATGGCCAGACCAGAAAAATAATGACTTAATAACCTATAAATAATGACAAATACAAGTTTTTCTTTTTGTTTGAGTACAAAAAAAAGAAAAAAAAAACAATTAAATTATGAAAATATTTACATTTTACAAAAAATATGTGAATAACCTGAAAAAACTGAAATTTGATTTGAAAAATTTGTGCAATTTTAACAATATTATGCCTAGGAGTTTAAGAAAATATCGGTTCTGCAATATATCGCGATATTTCGTTTCACAATACTGTATCGATATTAAAAAGTACTGTATCGATATTTTTAGGTATTTATTCAAATGCAGATATTGTGGAGGTTCATTTTTTTTGTTTTTCTTTTTTGTTTTTTACTATTTAACACTCTTTTATTCAATAATGTTAGTTCCTTTGTTGGGATCACACAAAATAATGTTCTGACGCTAGCTCTGAACTAATACAATCTGAACATTTGAACAGGATCTTAAACTGTAATGTCTGTAAAACAGAATTTCAGTTTGAACACAGGAACATTTTGTGATATAACATTAGATCCTGTTGTGATCAAATAAAAATGTGTTTAGTATTTGTGCAGATTACTGGTGTAATTCAATTCTTCAAGGAAATAATAATTTTTTTAAAAAATGCCTTTTTAACAGTATCGTGATAGATCGTGATATATTGTATCGTGATTTTAGTATTGTGATTTGTATCATATCGCCAGATTCTTGCCAATACACAGCCCTAATTATGCCTCGACTTATTATTTATACATGTGCATTTACATACAATGTCCCATAAACATTTGGTAACAGGCAGAAAATTGTTAGAATTTTGGAGTTTGGAACTAAAATTTGAACAATTTCAACAATATTCCATTTCTTATTTTTAACACAACTCCAGATCACAGTGGATCCATAAATGCATCAAACATTTAGGAACAGGCAGAATATTGTTTAAATTTTACATTTCAGGTTGTTCATCTTTGTTTTATTTATGTATTTATTTGCATTTTATTGTGAAATAATAGTTTTGTAAATGTAAATATTTTCACAGTGTAATGTTATTTTTTCTACTTAAATTTTTTCCACATAATTTTTCACACAGAAAATGTGTAGTTGTCATTATTTATGGGTTACTGTGTTGTTATTTTTACTGGAAATCACATTGGTCTGTATGTGGAACCTGAACCACAATAATTTTTGACAACCTTGACTGTTCAGGTTAATTTTTGCACTTTCATCCTGCAGGGCCGGAATGGAACCTTTGGCGGGGGGCCAGATTTGGCCCCCGGGCCGCATGTTTGACACCTGTGGATTACAAGATACTTATTTTTCATGTCCTGCATTTCATTTGAGGCCAAAAAGCTGAAACTTCTATGTTTGTGCTGGACTACGGTGATGGGATATACAAGGGAGAGGCAAAAAGTTCTCAGACAAATGTTATAATTTCAAACTGCGCAGTATTTTACAAACTAGAACATGTTCAAACTTGTCTTTGATGTCTTGTTAACGGTTTCCACAACTTTCATCATTCTATCTTTTGGGAGCATTAATCTAAGTTGTTCTTTTTTTAAAGCTGTCTTTTCAACCTTTCTTAGAACGACAAATCTCGAAATTAGAGCCAACATGAAGGTTTTAACCAAACCTGATTGGAAGCCTGTTATAATTATTGATGCTTTACAGAAGGATTTTGGGGACCCTTCACCACGGAGCGCCGTACTTTACAATTGGATTAAACGCTTTAAGGAAGACGGAGAAACACTCAAAAACCACCCACAGGAAGGAAAACCCTCCACTGCAAAAAAATTAAGAAAATGTCAAGATTGCGCAGAATCTAGTTGAAGAAGATCACCAACTCACTATTGACAAAATTGCCCAAGGAGTTGGAATCTCGCGAGGCTGAGCATTTGCAATTCTAACTGAAAATCTTGAGCAAGCATTCAGTTCGCTGAGTTCTAAAGGCGTTGTGCAAAGTCAAGTCAACTTTATTTATAAAACACTTAAAAAACAACACAGTCAAAGGGCTGCACACAGACATAAAAACACATAAAACACTTAAAAGAATGAATAAAAACAAGACAATAAAAGCCAACCCCTCACACTGAGTTAAAAGCTAAAGAGAAAAAATATGTTTTAAGAGAGGATTTAAAAATAGAAATTGAGTCGTCCTGCCTGATGTGCAAAGGCAGTTCATTCCACAGTTTGGGGGCAGCGACTGAAAAAGCCCCGTCACCTCTCAGCTTCCTCTGTGTCTTTGGGATGACTAACATTGACTGATCTGCAGATCTGAGAGAATGTGAAGGAGTGCACGGCTGGAGCAGGTCGGACAGATACTGTGGAGCTTGGCCACTGAGGCATTTAAAACAAAGAAAAGAATTTTAAAATCCATTCGGAAACAAACCGGGAGCCAGTGAAGTGATGGGGTGATATGGTCCCGTTTTTTGGCTCCTGTTAAAAGTCGGGCGGCAGCATTTTGTACAAGCTGCAGTCGAGTAAGTGACGCCTGGCTAAACCCAACATAAAGGGCCTGATTTACTAAAGGTCTGCGCCTGTAAAAACACGTGCAAACTGAAGCTGATCTACTAACCCAACGCACCGAGGGTTGCATCTCTCAAATGGGCAAAATAGCTTGCGCAACCCATTTAGCACATTTGCCCTGATGAATATGCAATATGGGCGTTTCTGCCAGAACGCGCAAAATTATTGGGAGGAGTAAGTGCAAATATTTATTTAGCGCGTGCAATCTGATTTACCAAACCTGAAACTGATTGCAGTTGATGACTTTGCGTCTTAATTTAGCGCGTCTAAAAGGCAGGTTTTTTTTTTTTTTCTCTTCTTTTTCATGAAAAGAAAGGTTTTAACTGGCACAGCTTCGTGCAAAACTGGCTGCTGTAGTTGTGGCGAGGAGGAGGCATGGGCACAACCAAAGGGAACGCAGAGAACCAATCTGTTCTATCCACATTTTTGGAATGACAGAAGAAAAAAAATTATAATTTGAGACATATGGCCCCCCACTTTATGGGCCTGGCCCCCACACCCAGTTCCACCAGTGGCACATCACATTACACCAGGATTGAAGATCTCTCTCTCTCTCTCTCTCTCTCTCTCTCTCTCTCTCTCTCTCCCTCTCCCTCTCTCCCTCCCTCCCTCTCTCCCTCTCTCCCTCTCTCTCTCTCTCTCTCTCTCTCTCAAAGTGGCCCAAAGTGTGTTGCTGTACACACTTTGTTGTGGTAAATGCATCTCAAACTGAAGAGGGAGAAAAAAATCAAAGAGCTGATCTTCGTTCATTTCCACACTTGGACCTGAACGCCACTGACAGTCTTTGGATGTTAAGGTCTTACTCTACATCATCCATACAATAATTTTTGTCCAGATCTTCTAACTCGAAACAGAAATAAACATCATTCCCTTGCAAGTAAATATTATGTGGCATAAACATGGTGACGGTGAATGAAATGTGTGTGGAACCAGGAATTGTATTGTGTATGGAACCTGAATAATGAGACTCTACTCCCCTCAGAATTCTACCAGAGGACAGAGTAGGGAATAGGATTAAGAACTGCCATGACTCCCCCCAAAATATCCATCTGTTTGATAAGTCTGCGGACGTTAGGGTCAGAACATTCACAGATTTTCACTGTTCGATAAGCGCCTATTGCTGGAAAATCACAAACTTTGCCAAAGGAAAGAAGCGATTTGCAACAGTCACCCATTTTCCATCTCATTTTACGCTTTTTAAAACTGACAAACAAACCTAAACAAGTCGGCTCTGCCCGGTCGATGCAGAGAAATACATGATAGAACAAGCGTCTAAAGAATCATGTGACACTTCCTACAACAAAGTGTGAAACCAAGGTTATTTGGTATTTCGGCAATTTGGAATTATGGAGCCAATAGAAGATTTTTTGTTGTTGTTATCATGAGCAGCCAATACTGTACATCAGAAACATACTAAAATACAACAAACAAAACTGGAAAACATAAAGGAGATTTTGAATGTTGGCTAAATCAAAGAAAAAAGCAAAGAAGATGATACTCCCTAACAACTGAACAATGAGTCCCTACTAATTTTCAATTAAAATATGAACAATTCCCTATGAGACTCTACTTACCACAGTATTTTAACCTTCCATTTTTAGCCTTGATGCTGCGGAATCTCAATACTGATTGGCTTTTCGCTTAATTTGGTTGAACTTGTATGTTTTTTGTGTCTTGGCATCATCCATTCACCACACAGTAACAGCGTATATTCATATATATATATATATGGTCATTGTCATTGACCAATCAGACCTGACGTTTCAACAAGTAGAACAAAGTTTACTGCAGGTTTTTTGCTTCTTTGTTAATCGTTTCATGGTTATTTTGTCGTTTATAGTTATACTTTCAAGTTTTTTAACATTTTGTCTTTACTAATTTTCAATTAAAACATGAACAATTCAGGGTCATATCAGAGTCACAGTTCAGAGTTAAATTAAATAAATAAAATTCTTTCAAGTTTTTTAACATTTTGTCTTTACTAATTTCAATTAAAATATGAACAATTCACTATGAGACTCAACTCACCACAGTATTTCAACCTTCCATGTTTTAGGCTTGATGCTGCAGAATCTCAATTCTGACTGGCTTTTTCACTGAAGTTGGATGAATTTGCATGTTTTTTGTGTCTTGGCACAGTAAGAGTGTATATTTACATATATGGCCAATGTCACGGACCAATCAGATCTGACTTTTCAGTAAGTAGAACAAAGTTTACTGCAGGTCTGTTGCTTCTTTGTTAATTGTTTCACGGTTATTTTGTCATTTATAGTTATACTTTCAAGTTTTTAAACATTTTGTCTTTACTAATTTTCAATTAAAACATGAACAATTCACTATGAGACTACTCACCACAGTATTTTTACCTTCCATTTTTTAGCCTTGATGCTGCGGAATCTCAAGCCTGATTGGCTTTTTTGCTGAAGTTGGGTGAATTCACATGTTTTTTATGTCTTGGCATCATCCATTTACTTTGCTTTTGGTCTCACCACACAGTAACAGCATATATTTACATATATGGCCGATGTCATTGACCAATCAGATCTGACTTTTCAACAAGTACAACAAAGTTTACTGCAGGTCTTTTGCTTCTTTGTTAACCATTTCATGGTTATTTTGTCATTTATAGTTATACTTTCAAGTTTTTTAACATTTTGTCTCTACTAATTTTTAACTAAAACATGAACAATTCAAGGTCATATCAGAGTCACAGTTCAGAGTCAAATTATACCAACATTGTTTCACATTTTAACAGAACAGCAGCCTTGATATTGTTTGAGCCTTTATCTAAAAACTCCTATTTCTGTCACTCTTTTCTCCGATAAGATCATGACGCTTTACGAGACAAAACGCCACTTGAGGCCCTGACAGACCCTGGAACATGGGTCGGGAACTTTTGCAATCTAAAGAGCCATTTTAGGACAGAAAAAGAAAAACAAAACTGTCTGGAGCCAAAAGACACCCATATACCTTTCCTCAGACTGGTGACTGTTTAAAAAGCTCTTTAGGATTAGTTTGTACAGAATATGTGGAGAACAAATCAACGTTTCAGTGCATTTACAGAACTACAAAGAAATAAAACTAAAGAAAACAGTGGTATTTGTCATTATTTTTGTTTTGATGCAAAAATCAACTGGTAAGGGAAGGCTTTCTTTGCAATGGAGAATACAGATGAATACCTTCAGTGTTATAAAATTAAAAAGTAAAATTAAACTTTTGTTACCACTACTATTATAATTTTTTTACAACTGCATAACATCAGAATCACTTTATTGCTATGGCAAAATGTGTAAAAAAAAAAAACAAAAAAAAAGTGTTATTTATTTCCATATGTTTTTGACAAAGCTACATTGAGCCACTGGAAAAGGGCCCAGAAGCCATATGTGGCCCCAGAACCACAGGTTGCCTTCACCTGCCCTAGAGTCACCACAGCGGTCAGCGGTCATGAAACCCTGCATTCACTGAGTATCATGTTCCACAGGCGTCATACGTGTTATTTTCACACCTCAGTTGTGTGAATCTACAGAGGAAAATGACAAGAGGTGGCGAGGATTTAGACTGGATGAAAAAAAAAAAAAAAAAGTACTCACAGAATGAAGATGACGACACCAGGAGCCGATGTGAAGAGTATCCCTGCGACGATGGAAGCCAGTTTAATCTCAGCGGGGTTTAGAGGAAGCAGAGTATATGATCCACAAGGAGGAGCGCCCGTGAAAAAAGAACGCTCCGGGGACGAAGAGAAGAAGAAGAAGAAGAAATAGAAATTCAAAAGAGCAAGGGGAAGCTTTGGAGACTTTTTTGGGCAAGAGCCTCAGGGTGTCTGGGGCCGAGGAAAAGAAAAGTCTGAGCTGGGTCCTCTCCAGATTCGGTCTCCTGCCGTCTCCCCCTTCTTCTCCTTCCTTTTATGAAATTTTCAGGGCCGTTTTGCTTTTATCTGCTGCTTGATGTGGAGATTTGTGTGCCGAGTCGGAGAGGGAGAGTGAGCAAACTCCCAGCCCAGGACACGTCCACGGCGGAGGAAAATCAGGAGGGAAAGCGCTCCTCCACGCCGAGTAAATCTACCTCGGTTCTAGTGATGGAGGCGAGAAAAAAAAAGGGGGGGGGGGGTTGTGTTCGCTGAAACAAACTCGATTCGTAGACGGACGGAGATAATGGTGTGTGTCCTGCACCTGCTTGGCCTCCTCTTTCTCTTCCCGTCTGCTTTTCCACCTGACTGCCGAGATTAAGGCATATAATCAAATTCTCTTAATTGGCTGTGATTGTGGCGAGCGGCCAGCCTCCAGCAGCGCCTGTCAGTCAAAACTCAGGGCTCTTACATTACACGCAGCCTCAAAACTAGTCGTTATCTTCGCACTTGGCCCTGATCTCGCCATTTCCTCCGCTCCCCCCGTCATATGGACTGCTCACAGTGACTGACAGCGGCGTCTTTTTAACCCCTCTTTCTCCTCCTCTTCTTCCTCTTCTTCTTCTTGCCTTTTGTACTCTAATCTCCGCCAATATTCCTGAGTCTAATCTCCATCTACGTCTGCTGTTGCTAATTGGTTTCAGGTGTCTCCGATCGGGAGGAGGGAGGGGAGGAATTCACGCACGCCGTCGCCGCTAATTAAAAAGATGATTACTCAGAATACAAAGATTAAAAATAGGAAGCGCCAGCTGATAATAAGCTGCTAGCGCTTTTCCTCGCTTGGTTTATCAAGTGTGTGTTTTGTGTTCTCTTTCATCTCGGAGTGTGTTCATAGATCCAGTGGCTCGCTGCTTCTTAAAAACCAAAATATGAACGTCCAGGAAAAGTTCTGATGGGACTTTTGCTACATGTCACCTCCTCTGAGACGCCATCTTACAAGTCCATGAAAAAGTCGTGCAATCACATGACATCCACCGCGTTCACACCGTTTCTTCAGTTTCCAAATCTGTAAAAAAAAAAAAAGAAAAAAAATCCCACAATCCTCTGCTGTTAGGACCGAGTATCCATTAAAATCCTTCAGTTTCCCGGAGCAGCAGCTGAGCACCGCTGAGTTTCGTGGTTGCCATGGCGCCACTGAGGATGATGGGACAGGTGATGATCGGCTGCCAGTTAGTACAGTGGCCGTCGAAAGGGGTATAATGGGCTCACACCTGTTGCATTCTGGGCAATGATGGAGGTTCCGACTACATCTGCAAAGACAAAGAGTTTTGATCCGTTAGTGTTTGTCTAATAACAGTTTTCTCAGTGTCTAAGAAGTACTATCATTAACAAGTATGCATATATTGATATTCATTTATCCATATATTTGAATACACTGGAATCAGATTTGACTAGCAGCAGCATTTATGAATGTGTAAAAAGAAGCTGTGTCGGTGTTGTAAAGAGACGCCGTAGTTCAACACATTACGACTCAAATGATGCACCTCAGTCACAATATGTGTTTGTTCAGAAAACACACAGCAAATGCCAAAAAAGGATACCAACAGGAACTGAAAGGTAAAATGTTGTTCCATTCATGTTCTACACATCATGTTCATGTTCTACACATGATGGTTAATCCATGGTGACGATCCACTGGACATCCAAACAAGACTCATTTGATGCCACTGAGAAGCTGACAAACTGAATTTAATCTCAGTTATCGAAGCATATAGACAGGATTAGAACATTTTAGAACATTGGGTGTTTTTAGCCATAGATGGCTGTGAAAGGTTTTTATGTTTTTAAAAATGGTCATTGTCATTTGTTTTAGTTTCTGGAAAGCAGTTTTCATGTAGATGGAAGGATTTCTTGTGTTTCCTTCAGTAAAAAATATGCTAATCTTCTATTTTCTCCACAGTAAACAGATTAAAAAGTGATAAAATACAGTTACAGACAACGCCTTCTTACAGTCAACAACAAAGAGGATTATGATCAGTAACAGGGGTTCTTCAAACCAAAAAAAAACAGAAAATGAACACATCAAAAACCAAATTACGTTGACAGCTGCAGACACGACTTGAGTCAAAACAAATCTAAATGACGACGGGGGGGAAAAAAAACTCCTATGAACAAAAAAAAAGAACAAGAAGAACAAGACGATGCACCGACTGAAGAGGGAAGAAGAAGTCTCGGGGGGAAGTGGGAGGAGTAGCGAGGTTTTAGAACAAAAGAGCCAAGTGGGAGAGAGAAAACGAACGTTAAAGATGCACAATGAAGAAAAAAAACACACAGAAGAAGAGAGTGGGAGGAAGTTTACAAAAGCATAAAAGAGAGCTGAGCATCACTGGTTAAACTGGGAACTAGAGGAGGTCTCAGATGGTGATTATACTTGAGTCATTAAAACCTCTGTACAGAAAAACAGTCCAGTCCGTGTAATATGATTCATCTAATTGGCCTGTGCATTAGGAACACACCGCTGAGCCTCTTTGTTCGACTGGCTGACATGTTTCTTCTTAAGGAAACAGAAGGGAACACTAGTGTTTAATAGGGATGCATTGGTACCATTACTGGGTTCGTGTACTTGTAATCGTAATCGTAACAGCAACCGACAGCGCTTTATGGCATTGTGATGTCAACCCCCGAGTAGGTGGGTGGAGGAGAAGCAACGTCAGCCATGCGGAAGTATTTCAACAAAAGAGATCATGTCAAGAAGTAAAGCAGACGGCAAACCACGCTCTGTTAAAGAAGGACTGAAAAATGGTTCTGATATCCTGTTAAGACTTCGAGTGGTGTTTAAAAACGTGGGAAAAAAACTATAAACCACTTTAAAAGAGTCTCTTAAAACCAGTATTTTCTGGAAAACTTGACAAAAACCTTGACAGTCTTAAATAGGGAGGGGAATCGATAAGAATTTATCGATTCCGAATTCCATTATCGATTTTGCTTATCAATCCGATTTCCTTATCGATTCTCTTATCAATGAGGGAATAAAAGAGTACAAACAGGTGTGTTTGCATTAACAGTGTTTTATATTTCCATCTCTGCACAGACAAATAATAATAACAGTTGATGACGGGGGGGGGGGGGGGGGGGGGGCAGTGAAAGTGAAACTACAGATGCTTTACTGATTTTCCTATTGTGCATTTCCACTACGTGGAACTGGTTCAACTCTGCTCGTCTCCTGTTGTTGTGCTCCTCATTTCCTTTCCCCTACCTTCAGAAACTTGTATGTGAGGGGGTACGACGTTTGTTGGCCGCACCGGAACCGGAACTGGGCCTGGATGACGGCCTGGTGTTCACTCTGCCGCTAGATTCACAAGCACCGCTGAGTAGAGAATCAAATGAATCACATGCTGTGGACAAATGTTTGAGCAGACTGGAGGGATTCCACCCTTTAGAAGAAATGGAAGCTTTGCAAGTGTTACAAGCAGACCTGGTGTGGTCTGTTTGGACCTGGTGTGGTCTGTTTGGACCTGGTGTCATTTTTTTAGACCGGTTCTGCCTTAGCACCAAGTTGGCTCTGTTCTGACCAAAACAATGCAGCGTACGCATGACGTCATCGCGCATGCGCAACAAAGGTGGAATCGATAAGCAGAATTGTTAAGCAGGCAGGCAAACAATTCCAAGGAATCGAGCTACTGGGATCCAGTTCTCAAAAAGAACCAGTTCTCGATTCCCATTCCAAGTCTTAAAGCTAAAAACGAGGAATTATCCTGGATAGGGGTGTAACAGTACAGAAAAAATTTGGTTCGGTACATTTTCAGTTAGGGATCCACTGATACTGATACCAGTATTGGGTTCGATACTCAGCTTGTGTACTCGTACTCATAAAAGTACCCCAAGATGGAGGAGAAGCAACATCAGCCATGTGGAAAAATTTCAACAAAAGAGATCATGTCAAGAGTAAAGCAGACGGTAAACCATGCTCTGCTAAAGGAGGACTGAAAAATGGCTCCCATATCCTGTTAAGACTGTGTTGTGAAGCTTAAAAATGTGGAAAAAATATATATGAACTGCTTTATAAGAGTCTATTAAAACCAGTCTTTTGTGGAAAGCTTGACAAAAACCTTGACAGTCTAAAAGCTAAAAACTAGGAATTATCCCGGATTGGGGTGTAACAGAACAGAAAAATTTTGGTTCGGGACATTTTCAGTTAGAGATCCACCAATACCAATACCAGTGTCAGGTCCGATACTCAGCTTGTGTACTCGCGCTCGTAAAAGTACTCCAATACAACCACACCGATACCACTCACGGCTGCGTGACATTTACAGTTAAGTGCAGCAAAATTTTACTTTTCTGCGTGGTACTTGTCCAGTATGGTTAATTGTGGATGATGGTGGATTAATTGACAAACGCTCATTCCAATGCATTAAATGTCAGTAGCAGCACTTTGTTACACTCAGACTAATGACAACAACAATAAAGCACATTTACAAAAGGAACTAAGAACTGGAATGGGATTATTAAGGACTCGTTTCGGTACTTGATATCGGCAAGTAATCAAATGTAAGTACATGTACTCAGTCTGGAAAAAAAGTGGTACGCGTACCTGCTACACTTAACTGTAAATGTCACGCTGCCGTAAGTGGTATCAGTGCAGTTGTGTCGGAGTACTTTTACGAGTACAAATGCACACGCTGAGTTTCAGTCCCGATACCTGATACTGGTATCGGCATCGGTGCATCCCTACATTACAGGCAGTAGAAGTTCATCCATGTTATCTGTCACCACACCATTTTTGAAAACGATCTCCTCTTTGGTCATGTCAACCTCGACACCAGCTAGCTAGCACTCAGTTTTTATTAGAAGAAATGCTGTAATTACTTTAGGTTTGACGTCAGGGATTTAGATGTATTTATGCATTTATTAATTCGACATATTCTATACTTCGAACAGTCACTCTGTTTTAGCCCTATTCATTCTGGAGGGTATCACAAAAAACTAGATTTAATGATTACTGGAGGTAGTTTTATGCTTCTTTTTTATGTCTTACCTTTATTTTGTGTTTATATTTTTGTACAGGATCCGGTACTAATATATGGAATTCAAAATGTTTATTGAAAAACATAACATTTCTTGCCCTTATTAAGCACCTCAATTTTCAACAACCTTGAGCAAAATGCTAGAAAATACCTAAGCACCCTCAAAAACAGGAGAAACCATCAAGTAATTTGATAAAGACTGACAACAGAAGACACCACAAGAACCAACACAGGATTGAGTTCAACCAGTTCAAGGTGTTTGCTAATGTTAGCAGCAGATATTGCAAACCTCCGGCTCTGCAGCGAACACTGGAGAAAATGTCCAGAAACGACCTAGCGTTTGTAAAAGCTCAACCTCTGCACCTGATTTCCATGGAGATTTGAGAACAAACAGCCCAGATATGAGGCTTTTATTGCCTTCAGCTCTTTATCTCCTGACCCAGTGTCTATGTATAGATACAGCGTGAGCTCCGTTACATGTGTCCATTAAGTGGTGCTTGTATTCAGACGCGACCCGGCGCCCCGTCGGGCCGCAAACGGCTTCGCTTTTACTTTCATCTCTGTAGAAATGCAATTGTTGCCATGACATTAGCAGGACAACAGCGCCCTTCAAAACAAGTGTACGGCAGTTTGTTCAGACAGTGGGAGTCAAAGAGGCACAAACAAACGGCGGGTTTTCAGATGTTTGTCTCTGAGGAGGCGAAATAAGAGGTGATTATCGCATTAAAGCAGCGTCAATGACAAACGGCAAAAAACTAAATCCTACTGAGTTGTAAAATATCTGCGGCAATGATTCATTTAACCTTTTTTCCCATGAATGACGGCTGGAGGATCCACTCAGTCCCATCTGACTGATGATATAATGATCAACATTCATCACACAATTTTCTACTAAAAGATCATTTAGGCCTCATTTTAAGACCAATTTAAGAGTTTTTAAAAGATCCGGACACCCTGTTATTAATAGGGGTGTGTATTGGCAAGAATCTGGCGATACGATACAAATCATAATACTAGGATCATGATACGATTTATCACGATGATACTGTTAAAAAGGCAATTTTTTTGTTTGTTTCTTTTTTAAATGATTATTTCCTTGTAGAATTGAATTACACCACAAATCTGCACAAATACTAAACACATTTGTATTTGATCACAAGAGGATCTAATGCTATATCACAAAATATTCCTGTGTTCAAACTGAAATTCTGTTTTACAGACATTACAGTTTCAGATCCTGTTCAAATGTTCATATTCTATTAGTACCTAACTAACATCAGAACATTATTTTAGTGCAATCCAAACAAAGGAACTGACATCAGCCTCTCTCAGAAAAGAAAAACAAAAAAACAAAAATGAACCTCCACAATATCTGCATTTTAATAAATTTCTAAAAAATATCAATACAGTACTTCTTAATATTGATACAGCATTGTGAAATGAAATATTGCGATATATTGCAGAACCAATATTTTCTTACAGCCCTAGTTATTAATGTTACTGAGTTTGTTTTACTCCTGCTGTTGTGTCGGTGTTGTAGCTGTTCAGTTCACAAACAAATGAAAATTACGTTGCCAATCTGATCATTTTATTTGGAAAATTTCATATACACATAAATAAGTATACCAAAACATGTCCAAATTATAAAGTCTTTCTAATGAAATTTGAAAAATACATTACATCATTGGAATTTATCTTTAACAAAAAAAGCACTAACACCCTGGCAATTTCTAAAGAAATCTTTAAAATGGACTGAACTTACTCTCTGATTTATTTATTTATTTTTCTCAGATCTGTATATTTTAAACACAGACTTTTCAATATTTTACTCCGAAATGTATTTTCAGTATATTTGAACATAATGTGCAAAAGGTTTTGTCCTACTTGATATCAATTTCTGTCGAGAACCGCATGTTTTGAATGTTTAAAGCTTAAAAAAATGTATGTCTGTTTCAAGTTATCAAGCAGCAATTTGACATTTTTTACCTAAAATTTTATCTCCCCAAATTATGTCATACATCATGTTAAAGTGCTTCTAAATACCTACTCAAATCCTACTATAATGAACGATTCTGTGTTTGTCCAACACATGTCCAACGCATGTGTGTCGAGTGTGTCATGTGTGCATCGATGTCCCGATGTTGCAGTACGGGAGGGTGTACAGGTGCAATGCCACTGTTGCACCACAGGAGGGCGCTACCATACAATGGCACCACGGGTACAATGCCACTAGTAAGTAACTACAACTAAATGAAAGAAAAAAAACATTACATCAGAATGACGTGAATGTTATATATCCATATATAAAAGACCAGTTCAATATCTCTTCAAAATCTGGGGTCCATGTTTGGCTATAATTATATTAGAAAATCCAACAATGTGTTAAATCTAGTATGTATAATACACGCATATAAGTTACTCTGCTTACATGACAGACTGTTAAACACCAAATGTGTCCAAGTGTTACTGCCTGATCGGACCCATGCATTATGTTTCTGAAATGTTCCTTACTTTTTATTTTTATTGAGCCTTACTGTTTGCACTTTTTTTTTAAAATGCAATTTTGTCTGAAAAATGAAACAATGTGCTTTCAGTGTGACGTGCAGGACATTTTGTTTATAGCGTCCATCCATTTACCGAGTGAGTACAACAGAAACTGAGCAGAAACCATGAATATAAATTAAACATTATGTTTAAGAGACGTACAAGTGCGAGCGGAAAAGGCACTCGCCATAATTACGGTACAATTTAACCAAACGTACTCTGAAACCATCGACGCAGTTTGAACCGATCATGACCGTTGTGAAATTCAGATTTAAAAGTCTGATCGCACACTGGACTAAATGTTAAAGAGGGGCGCGGTGACGGCGTTTGCAACTCCATTAAATGACTCACAGCGGCTGAATGGAAATGCACCGTAACCTATTGCATAATCTAACCTGTAGCAGCTGAAGGAGAATCGGAGGAAATGTCAGAATGTGGAGCTTTTCAGGACCAGGGAAAATACAAAGGCTTATAAATAAACTCCTTGTAGATTCCTGTTTGCGGAGGTCAAGTCCTGCTGCTTTAAAACACTATTTCTGTTCTTCCAACCAAACAAACACACTGTTTTTAAACATCAGAGATAGGATGTGAACTGGTGAAGCAGCCCACGATCCCAGAATCATGTTGTGTATTTAAGGAATCAAGGTCAAGGTCAAGTTTGTTTATCCTCCTGAGACCCAGGAAATGTCAGCAAAGTACCAGCTTTTTTTGTTTTTTATTAATAAGTGCCTGTATTGGAAACATCATGATGCAACAGTTTTTTCAGATGCAGTTTTTAAAATTTTTATGGAATGTCCTTTGTGGTGGACAGTTTTCTTTTCTTTTTTTGTATAAAGTTGTGAAACTCTTCTCAGAAAACCCATAGCTGCGTCTGAGGAGGTTAACCCAAAGCAACATAGGCTGCAGATAAGTTTTCAGATTTAGTTAGCGAGTACTAGCCCGACACCTGGATTTGTTATGGGTAGAGAACAGCTCCAGTTATAGTCTATCAAACTAGTGTTTCATGTATTAGTTCCAGTCAACAATAGGTAACGTTAGTCGGGTGGTCTGATAAACAGAGATGGATGAAAACGTTAGAATTACGATGACAGTGTCTAACTAGCTAGCGGGCTAAAGTAATCACAACATGTAGACTATCTTAAGCTAGGTTTACATTCTGTTCCCGGTGGCCACGGTTGCCCTCTTTGCCTGAAATGTAGAACACTGTGCAATTTTGGCCATTTTTTTTCTCCATATTTAAAGGTGCAGGACACTTTCGTGACCAATTTTTCATCAAATCTGTCAAACCTCAGTCAAATCGTCAGTATCACGAATCTGTAAGTCTGTAATTACTCACCTCAATCTCTTGCATTACGGTGAACAACTTCTTTGTGTCATCCACCAGAAACAAACTGTGTGTTTACATCCAGAGCCGCGAGGTAAGTCAGGCATCTTTGGAATTTTGTCGCAACGTGCGTTGTGGGAAACGGAGGTTCGCATAGTCACCTGACAGCGGCAGCTGCTAGAGATACGACGCAAAATGGCAGGAGCTCCCTTCCCGATACGCATATTCCTCCAGCTGTTTCCACGTTTCAGACATTTCCGCGTGTTTGTTTCGTCCATATAATATCATATGGTTGCACTGCCGCTCCAGGTGACTGCATGATCCTCCCTTTCCCACAATGCACGTCGCGACAAAATTCCTCAGATGCCCGAGTTCCCTCCCGACTCTGGATGTAAACACACGGTTTGTTTCTGGTGGATGGCACTAAGAAACTGTTCACCGTAAAGCAAGAGATTCAAGTGAGTAATGACAGACAGACGAACAGATTCATGATACTGAGGATATGACTGAGGATGAACAGATTTGATGAAAAATTGGTCACGAAAGTCTCCCGCACCTTTAAGTTTTGTTCCATAAACGGTGCACTACATTTGGTCCAAATGGAGCTGCCGTGTCCACCAGGAACAGAATGTAAACCTAAGTTTAAAAATCTGTCCCTGCATCCGAAGCCTCATCCACGCTGCTGTGTTTTCCTCTGTTCCACTACACAGTGGGCGGGCATGCCTCAATACTAACATGCTCAAGATGCAACAAATCAACTGCTGAATTTGTTGCCAACTCTTTTAAGAATCGATTTAGATCGATTTAATCGATTCGTTGTCGCTGCACTACTCCTGACATTATGAAGTGATAAGTGAATGTCGGTGGAATCCAGTTCATTTGGCCACATATTAATGAGTGTGTGAAGTAAGTGTGAATTAACATTCCTTCGCTGATGATATATTAAATGTGAAGTAATCACATGCAGCCACAGGGACTTCATCATTAGCTCACCAGGAGTTTATGATACATCTCACATTAATTCATGCATTAAATCATCGTGACTCATGCATTCGTTAGAATATAATTTGAAGCCTTACTCTAAAGTGTGAGGTGGAAAGGCAGCCCACACACAAAAAGCTCAACACATATGAAGAACGTGCTTATGAGGTGAATAAATCATGACTCTAATGTGTAAAAGTGGGCCTTTCACTAATGCTCTGGTCATGTTCCAGTGTTTTAAAGTGACCGTGACTCCTGTGGATGTGCAGTGCTGTCACTTTGGTCCTGGTCCATAGAGCTGCCGCCGCCGCTGCCGCCACTACTGCATTATGTTTATGTGATGTAACAAACACAACAAGCGCCTCTGCAGTGTTTCAGCTCAAGGTCATCTGTCAACCACGTTCAGCCGCTGTCACACTTTTCAATAACACCGCCCACCTTATATAACGCCGTCAGAACCCAGCGGGTCGGCCCGGCGCTCCCGCTCAGTTCCACATGAGGAGAGCGGCAGACGACTTTTTAACACTCTGTATGTTTTTAAATCACATGCACTGGTAAACACAGTCACATGAGGAGGCTCCGCTGCCGTCTGAGGACACCATCCATCACAAATATACAAACTAATGTGCCAGCTCGTCATGGAAGCATCCAGTGGATCATGGGAAACAAAAGCTGGCGACGCCTCGTAAAGCAGAGCTGTAGCGATCAGTCGGGTGAAAACAGTTTGGAAATGGTAAATGGACTGTGTTTTCATGGGCTTGTTTTGTCCAATTCTGGTTCTCAGAGCGCTTTACAGTGCGATTCATTCACCAGTTACGGCGACTGGTAATTGTTTTGGACATTTTTACAGCGCATTTTTGGAGTTAAGCCTCTCAGATTGGTTTTGTTTAATGGGCCAGATCGAGTGAAAGTGAACATCAGTGTCAAAAAACAAACTTTCATCTATCATTTCTCAAATAGGCTCAATTTGTAGCTTCAGAACTCTATTTTATGGAACTGTTTACAAAATTTCAGTATCACTGGTAGAAAAAATACAACCAAGGCTCCTGTAGTCCAACACAATATTTAAAGACATTAACTGTTACCTCCTCTAGGAGGTACTGTGATCATTTGGCTTTGTGTGTTTGTTTGTTTGCATGTTTGTTTGTTTGTTTGTTAGCAACTTTAGGAGAAAACTATTCCAACCATCTTTCCCAAATCGTCCCCACAGATAGGCCTAGGCCCTGGGACCAACCCATTACATTTTGGGCCAAGTAGGCCAAAGTTCAAGGTCACAGCAAGGTCACAACATCTACAATTTTCCTATCTCTCATCATTGAGCAATTTTCCAAAATTCATCAAAAATTCCAAACGACTCCGATTAGCCTCCAATTGGATCCACCCGTAGCTTAGAACAATATCTTGTATCTGGAACTAAATTGTCCACATCCACTGTGGAATGTGGACTCTGTGGACATTTACACTGAACACTGAAAATCCCATTTACCACACATTTAAAATTAGAACTCAACTAATATTGACTGGAATTGAATCTAATTGGACAGACACATGACTGGTACCAAGCTCCAACTTTTTCTGCTGTATGGAACAACCTGGAAACTGTGGAATTTAAGCAGAAATAGTCGATCCACACATGCACACCGTTCGGGGTGCTTGACGGAGGTTTGCGTTCTCTGAACACTTGCTGACATTTGTTTGACGATTCAACGTTACTCTAGGTCAAAGGTCATGGCACCAAATGCAAGCCCATATGTGACTTCCTATCTATTGCCAATAGTAATTATATCAGTATCTTCAACTGTTTTCAAGTTACAGCACTTTGAAACGTGTCCCATTATAAACCAATGGGGATTTTGTACATTTCAAAAATTCATAAAAATAAAAGTAGATATAAACCCAGTGTGTCCACCCACTGTCACTGATCCAACTCCATGGGTTTTACTGGTGAATCAATGTTTAAATGTTTTATCCATTTTGTTCAGTTTATTGATTACTTTGCCCTGTTTTTTTCATTTGGTTGCTTGTTTTACTCTCTTACTTCATTTATTTTTTTTTGTTTTGTTTTGTTTTTTTATGTTATTTAGTAGGCTATTTTGTATGCTTTTATTAATTTTTGTTCATTTTATTTCATGTATATAAACCCAGTGTGTCCACCCACTGTCACTGATCCAACTCCATGGGTTTTACTTTCAGAAACTTTAATTTGAGGGGGTAGGACGTTTGTTTACACACACACACACACACACCAGAACCGAGCCTGATCTTGTGACTAAATCCGATTTAATCCGATTTTTTAAAAATGCCAGATCAGTAGCCAATACCCATCTTCAGATCAGATCGGGACATCCCTTGTCATTTCATTGAGATGTGAACTCCACTGGCTTCTGTAGACTCATTTCTAGGTTTGTTTTCTGGTTTAATAACATGCGTCTGAAATATTTCCTGGACAGAATCATCCTGCATGTCTTTGAACAATGTGTCTTTCTCCTCCATTTGTTTCCCTACCAGCAGCCCCATCTGTGCTCAATAGCCATTCCTGTACAAATCAGCGATAATTATAACCGAAATCCAAATAATGATAATTCTGATCTTCTAATAATAGTCATTTCCTGGCACGAGCCGCTCAGTCGGAACTGAAACCGCTCAGAATGAGTCAATATGGTCTATTTCTGCTGATGTTTACCTCATGTCGCGTCCTAGTTAAACCTCGTCTGTTTGCCCTGATCATCAGAGACTCAAACCATCTGTGACTGAAAACCTTCGCTCTAAAATGTTACCGTCCTGTCCGAAGCGTCTCTTCTGTGTCGTTTGTTACGGTTACTGAACCAGAAGAGAAATTATTTTAATTCGGTCCCTGATGGAGAGCTCGCACACGCAGTTTAGTATCGACTTTCTACCTGCTTCGGCTGTTTGCTTTCAGGCCTCAAAGACACTCGCTATTGATTGATTTTTCCTGTAACGAATGAAAGATGCAGTGAATCATGGGCACGGATGTAAACGGAGAAAAAAAAGAAAAGAAACAGCTGTGTAAATGTTTATTCCCTCACTTAGACACAGCTGTTTCCATGCAGAAATCGAAGCGTGTACATCAGTGTTCTGTCTCGTCAGTCCAGTACATTGATTTGAGCAAATCATTGTAAATAGATTAGTGAGATAAATGGATTTAAAACATTCAACGAATATTGATATTGTGTTAGACGGCTCTCCTGCTGGACCTGCCTCTCACATCTTCTATTTCTCTCCTGTGTCTTTATTACAGTTTTATGGCTGAGGTGTTTTGCTCGTGTCTCTATCGCTGAGATTTGCCGCCAACGATCTGATAATCGGAGCTGGCTAAAGAACACACATAGTTTCCTCCCGTAGAAGAACAGATACGCGGGTAAAAAATAGACTGCGGTAAAAAAAGTGCAAAGGACTGATTCTTTTACTGCGGTCAATGAGACAAAGAAAACGTCCTCAAAGTATAAAAGTCGAACCTTTAAAGGACGTTTCTAGAGACTGTTTGTGTGCACAGTGAACTGAAACTCATGTCATATGAATATAAGGTGAAAACTATAAAACTGAAAAACAAAACACTGGACACCGAGTGGGATTACTATTAATTTAAACCGAATCTGAAACAGTTTTTAACCCTACAAAAAAATACCACTATAACAGGTAGATTTTTTTAAGTTGTTTTTGCAATAAAGGTTCCAGATATTGAACTTAACTTTCAATATCTGGCCATTAACCCTTTAATGCATGAATTATGAGAAACTTAGTCAAAATTTTTTTTCCTGAGTCTTTTTTTTCCTCTTTAGTTCTGAATTTGTTTTATGTTTTATGTTTTAATGGACCTGATTTTTATCGAGTTAGAAAAATATCCACTCAGCTGGACACCATGTGGTTAATTTTTGAAGCAAAGAAACATTTAAAGGGCAAATATCAGAAAGTGACAACAAAATAAAAGTTAAGGATATTTCTTTTTTTTTTCTTTTTTTTGCCATTTGTAAATAAAACTATGTCTGATCATTAAAAAAATGTTTCAATTCAATTCACACACAAAAAAGTAAAAAGCGCTGTGGAAGAATCCCAAATGAAAAAAAAGGTCAAAAATTTAAAATATCCTTAACTTTTTGTTTGTAGTGTATGTGAAAACTATGAAATAAAAACATTTTTAAAGCAGCTAATCTGATGTTTTCTCACATTTTAACATACTCTAATACTAGTTGTTATTCACTTCATGGAGATAATATGCCAAAAAAAACAAACTTTTTGTTTGAGAAAACTGTTAATTACAGTTTGATAACAACTAGTAATTGATCAACACTAAAATATATTACTGCATATCAGGTTTCTCAAGAACAGCAAAGTTACAGTAATGGTACGAATGTCAGTGTATTATGGAATGGTTCATAAGTGTCCACTGTGTCGGCTGAAATGCAACTAAAACAACAAAACCTATGAATATACAAGAGAACAAACAGCTGTAAAACAGCTATCCACTGTAGTGACCACTATGCACGAAAGGGTTAATTATCATTATTATATTAATAAAGTGTGTTATACAGAGAAAAAAAGGGAAAAAATACTGACTTGAATTTTTTCATCACATTCATAATGAAAAACAACTGTAAATCTTCATAATGAAACTTTATAAGATCGTACATAAAAACTTTCAACTATTTTCCATGTGTTCAAACATTGTAGTTTGTCTAGATCAGGGGCGTCAAACTCATTTTAGTTCAGTGGCCACTTACAGCCTAATATGGTATAAGGTGGGCCGGACCAGTAAAAGAATATAAATAATAGGATAAGAACTATTGAATGAAAAAAGTAAAATTCCGTAGTGAAAATGTTTTGTTTACATCTACGAATTGTACTCAAACATAACACAAACAAATATGAACAATCTGAAAATTCTTAAGTAAAATAAGTGCAATGTTAAGAATGTTACGCCTTAGTTTATCATTTACACAAAAGAATCACAACTTAGAGATCACAGAGGATCTAAAAATACACAAAACATTAAATAACAGAGAATATTATTAAGACATTTCACATATTCACATTTTTTGTAAAAGGCTAGTCTGTAAATATAAATGTTTTTGTGTAATTTCACTTTTTTACACAAAACAAAAAAAAAAAATTCCAGTTTTCATTATTCATCAGTTATTATGATAGTATGTTACTGGTCTGATCCACTTTAGATTGAATGGACCTAAAATGACTTTAACATCCTTGATTGTTACTATCTTCAGTGTAATTTTTGCATTTCACAAATTCATCCCAGGGGCCAGACTGAACCCTTTGGTGGGCCGGATTTGGCCCCCGGGCCGCATGTTTGACACCTGTGGTCTAGATAATTGTGTGTCCATGTTCTTCTGCTCATTTTTAGTTCTTTCTAGTCATTTTGATCCTGTGTGATAGTCTGTGTTCACTTACTGTCTAGTTGTAGACACAGCCCCTCATTTCACTGACAAAAACATCCATCATCTGTGTATGCCCTGGATAGATCTGCATATACATTTACAAATATAGATACATTTATAGAATATTTACAGCTAAAATACAACTATCAATGAACTATACAAACTGGAAAAATACAGATAAAAACAGTGATAAAGTGGGGAAAAAACAGCAAAACACACTAGTAGAACACCGCAAAAAAGCACTATCACCATTAAATGCAATTATTTACAAGAATCCACCACTAAAAGACTGCTAAAATGCTGCTAAAAGTAAAAAAAACTCCCATCTCTCTCTCACCGACTGCTCTCAGCTCCGCCCACTTCCACCTAGGGATGTAATGATTACCTGTATAACGATAAACCGCGGTAAAATTGCCAACAATTAGTATTACCATTTAAATTCTAATTATCATGACAACCGTGTTTAATTACCGCACTTTTCCGGAGAAAGCACCTATGTACAGATATGCTTTTATGTCGAATATATATATATATTTTTTTTTATATTATTTTATGTTTTATTACAATTTTAATTGTATATACCTAATATTTGGAACCAATATTCACTTTTAATGTCTTTGAAAAGGTTCATTAAGCATCTGTGTGTTATTTATGCAATAAATTATATACATTTTTCAAATTGGATTTTATATTTTTTTGTGTTTTTTGTCCTTTTATGTTGATATAGTAGGTTAAAGTGAAAAAAACATAATAGGCAAATGACATAGATGAAGTTGTGCTGAAAAAAAAGGTTCCAAACATGGGTATAGTAAACATTTGTTTATATAGTATATAAAGGCAAAATCAAAAGTACTGAAAAATGACCAAAATAGGCTCAGACCACTAAGGGTTAATATTTGAATGTTTCTGCAACAGAAGGTAAATTGTGCCAATTATTTTATTTGGGTTTTTTTGTTGTGTTTTTCTTTTTTTGTTTGTTTTTTGTTTTTGTTTTTTCCCAAAGTACAACTTGGTTAAATTATTTCAGTGTGTATCAGTACTTTTTGAACATTTTGAGCACAATTTCAACAATACAGCAATAATATTGATAACCATGATAATTTTGGTCACAATAACCATAATATGAAATTTTCATATCGTTACATCCCATTACTTCCGCCCCTCCCCCTCAGCCAATGCAGACCTCTACCCCAGTGTGTTCTACACCAATAGAAAGAACCCAAACTGAGATCAAAAATGACATGTGAATCAATATTTGCAGAACTGTGTATGATCATAAAAACGGTTGAGAATTAAGCTACGTTACATATTTATTTGTTACATCCAAATAAAATAATAAAAGCAATTTGATGTGAAAGGACGTGATCAAAGGTATTTGATTGAAAGCGGCTTCATGATTCTTTCATGCATTCATTTATCGTGTCATTTCTCCCGTTTCTAATTGATTTTATTCAGATGGAAGTGTGAGACTGAAGGTGGTTTTATGGTGCAAATGAAAAATGCATTCATACATAATCATTTTGACTTAAAAAGGCTTTTAATAATTCATCTTTCTCTTTCAACCACATGTATGACAGCTGATATGTGTCAGCCGTAATTAGAATGAGTTCCTTTTATTAAAACGGTGACGCTGACTGTACACTGAGTGCCCTTTTGTAATTTAATTCCAGTTGTCCTGTTTGACTGAACGGAGGCCACCTCGAACTATAAAGCGGCATTTTATCTCCCCGTGAGCCTCCAATCATCGCTCACCTGCTCGCTGCACACACCATCTTAATTACGACATAAAAGTGTGAGGCCTGACGTGCGTCTCCGTGGCCGCCGTAAACCCAAACGGCTCATTCCGCGGGTCCGATGGCTTTTCGAACGTCGCTGATGGACTTTCAGACTGATGTCAACACGGCGTGGAGGTGGAGGTGTGATGGATGCTCCACCCCCCCGAACGGCAGAGGGGAGGGGATGGGAGATGTACGACCGTCTGCGTCATGGAGGTTAATAAACTGTACAGACGCAGGAAATGCTGCTGCTGATATCATCGCAGGATATTTACAGCCCCATCAGTCAGCGGCGCATTAAACGTTTCTATAAAATCTGTTTTTCACCTCCCTCGCTCTGTCTCCTTCACTCAGGTCATTAGAACAAGTTCACGCAAGTGAAAAGCATCAATTTGACGCTCGGTGCTGCCTTTCCGTTCCTTAATCTCGTGGCTTTGTTGAATATTTGATTGTAAATCTGGGATGTCAAACTCATTTGAGTTCAGGTTTAGTTCTCAAGTGGATCAGACCAGTAAAGAGCCCATAAATAATGACAACTCCACATTCTAGTGCGAAAAAATGATGCTAAATTTATGAAAATATTTACATTTACAAACTGTCCAAGCAATAAAGGTGAGAATAATCTGAAAAAAAATAATCTATCAGTATGTCTCCCGTCTTGGCTCAAGAAGTTTGCCGATATCAATGGTTCGTCAACAAATGAGCGAGTACTACTGAGAAAGATTTTACGACAGGTGTTGCAGACAATACTGTTTCTTGACTTTAGGGGGACCCAGCGAGCAAAAGTTCTCTGGTGTTGCTTTAAAAAACAGATAAATTTGGAGTTATTATTTAAAGGCATAATGTAATATGACTTTTTTTTCACCTTAAACCAAGAAGAAAATTTGATATCATTATTTACAGGTGATTATGATATTATTTTACTTAAGATATTTCACAATTAGGCTGAATGTGGCCCCTGACCTAAAACGAGTTCAACACCACTGATTGTTGATATTTTCAGTGTAATTTTCTCACTTTGCAAATTCATCCCGCGAGCCGGATTGGACCCTTTGGCGAGCTGGTTCTGGTCCACGAGCCAAATGTTTGACACCCCTGTTGTAAATGGTGAATAGTAACATTCTGTGTGTTTTTTTCTGTGAACAGACTGAATACCGAAGCGCTGCTGTGTTCTGTGTCATTAAATGGACCATATGACATTTCTCTGTGACTTCATGTTACTGTTATCAAAGAATAAAGTCAAATACTGAACATTTTACTGATTCCAGGAAACAGAAGGTGAAAATATGGAGGAGCATCAGACTACATTTCATGGAAAACCAGTTCTGGGTGATCTAACCAATGGATCATATGAGGATAGTCGAGGTAGAATCACAGTTTTCACACATGGAACAAAACAAAGGCAGGTTCCAAAGTACAGCACCTGTTCTCCGGTGTCTGAAGGTTTAGTCTGTGATGCTTCGTGTTGTTGAATCTGATTCAAAACTCTGCATTTAAGCGTCAGATTCTCCAAATGTTTCGACAGTAGCTGAAGTAAACACCCGTCCACATGTTCTTAACTGTACATCCATCTGTTTGCTGCTGTGTTTCATTAATTACAGAGACCGTCAACTCATTTGTCCCACACCAGTTTTATAATGAACCCAAATGTTTGTACACTGACATAATTCTAAAGCATCTGTGGAAATCAGACTTCCTGCGCGTCAGACATGCGGTAATTCTTCACTGTCAAAACAAAACATTACACAAACTCTCCAAGTTCACAAAGACGAAAGCAAACACTTCAGTAAAGGCAGATGCTTAAGAGTCACTATAGAGCACAGGTGTTAAACATACGGCCCGTGGGCCAAAAGCAATAACAGTAGATTGAATTTGTGAAATGCAAAAATTATACTGAACATATTAACAATCAAGGATATGAAAATCATTTTAGTTCAGGTTCCACATACAGACCAGTATGATCTAAAGTGGGTCAAACCAGTAAAATACTATCATAATAACCTACAAATAATGACAAATACAAATTTTTCTCTTTGTTTCTGTATAAAAAAAGTAAAATTACATGAAAATGTTTACATTAAAAACTATCCTTTCACAAAAAATGCAAATAATCTAAAAAGTCTTGAGAGAAGTCAGTGTAATCGTAACAATATTCTGTCTGTTACCAAGGTTACTATCGTTAACGAAAACTAACGAAATGACGAAAGCTAGAATTGTAAAAACATTTTCATTAACTGAAATAAATACAAACTATAATTAAAAGAAAAAAACGATAACTGAAACTGTATTGTGTGTTCACAAAACTAACTAAGGTGTATAAAAATTCTGGATAAAATTCCCTTCATTTTCGTCTTTGTCGATGTCGGATTGATATAAAATCGATTTATTTCCCTCAAGCAATTTTAGCTGCTGGCACCATATGATATTTAACGGTCCATCACTTGTGTTCACTTGTGGTTTTCAGTCGTCTTCTGGTCCCCACTCTACCTGGAAACATGGAGACTAAAGTTGGGAGAAAGCAGCAGAGTCCTGTCTGGGATTTATTAGAATTCGACGGAGAAGAAGAGAAAAGAGACCACTAAACTAAAATTAATACTAAAACTAAACTAAAACTAAGCATTTAGAAAATAACAAAAACTAATAAAAACTAGCAAACCTGCTCTAAAAACTAATTAAAACTAACTGAATTAGAGGGAAAAAAAGTCAAAACTAAATAAAACTGAACTGTAGTGAAAAATCCAAAACTATTAGAACCTTGTCTGTTACTAAATGTTGTGTATTTGTAGATCCACTGTGATCTGTAAGTTGTAATTTACATGTGTAAATGATAAACTGACGTAGAATATTGTTAAAAATGCACTTCTATTCCTTAAGACATTTCAAGTAGTTTAGTAGTTTATGTTATTCACATTTTTAATCAAACTTTGTAGACGTAGACATTTTTATAATGTAATTTTATTTTTTCCTGCTGTTATTTTACTGGTCCGTCCCTCTTCAGGTCATACTGGGCTCAATGTGGAACCTGAACTTAAATGAGTTTGACACCCCTGCTATGGAGCAACACATTAGCCTAGCAAGACTAATGCTAATAGCATAAAGGGAAACATGCTCTTTAAAATACCAGAGTAAACAGGTCACAGAGAGGGAAACTTTGGACAGCGCTGTTATATAATGGTCCCTTTTCCACCACAAAAACTTTTACGTAGAAGGAATTTTGAAAAACATTTCCACCAAAATAACCCTGGTGAAAAAAAAAAAAAAAAAAACCTTTTCCTGGACCCCAGATTTTCCCTGAAATAAGTTTCTGGTTTGGGGGTAGGACTTCTCAGATTCCCTGGAATTTTTGGGGGCGGGGCTGAGTGCTGAAGAACGCTGATTGGTGGAACACACGTGCAGCATTCTGTACTTATTGCTGCCTTCATGTGCCATTGGGAACATGGTCCTTTCCACTTGTGAATTTGAACTTAGGAGTGTGTTGTGTTCAAGTGCTGACACACAATTTATAGTGACCTGTAACAGATGAATTAACGCATCCAAAGGTGTTTTATCCAAGTAGCAGCTTTTTTTGAGGGGCAAATGTGTAAAATCATCCACTAACGGCAGCAAAATGTTGATGAAAGCATTGTTTATTATTCGCAATGAATCTCCCTCTGCCATGTTGAAAAGTTTAAAGGTTATTTTCATCTCAGTATCAACATTTTTTCCCAGTTCTCCAGTGAAAAATGTGGCACAAGGGGCCGCTCAAATGCAATCTTCAAGTTCGCAACTAGCTTAATAGCTTCCATAGAATGTGCAGACCAAGGTTATAACAGTTTTGGAATTTTCATTGTAGTTCAGTTTTATTTAGTTTTGACTTTTTTTCTCTAATTCAATTCGTTTTAATTCATTTTTAGAGCAGGTTTGCTAGTTTTTATTGGTTTTCATTTTTTCTAAATGCTTAGTTTTAGTTTAGTTTCAGTATTAATTTTAGTTTAGTCGTCTCTTTTCTCTTCTTCTCTGTCGTCGTATTCAAATAAATCACAGACAGGACTCTGCTGCTTTCTCCCAACTTTAGTCTCCATGTTTCCAGGTAGAGTGGAGACCAGAAGACGACTGGAAACCACAAGTGACGGACCGTGAAGTGTCGTATGGTGACAAGAGCTAAAATTGCTAAAGCGAAACAAATTGATTTTGTATCAATCCGACATTGACAAAGACGAAAACTAAGGGAATTTCATCCATCATTTTTGTCTGTTTAAGTTGGTTCTGAAATCACACAATAAAGTTTCAGTTAGTTTATAGTTTTTTTCTTTCAATTAAAGTTTTTATTTATTTCAGTTAACGAAAACATTTTTTCAATTCTAGTTTTCATCATTTCCTTAGTTTTCATTAATGATAACCTTGGTGCAGACAGTTTTGTTTGTGTTTTGATCATTTGGAAAACAGTGCAAAATAAGAGAAGCTGTGAGAAGCAGACGGATGCTGACGTTCATTTGAGGAATGCGCTCGTCTTGAGCCAAACAGTGTGTGTGTTTGGCTCCTACGAGTGCATTATAATCATCTGTGTGTTCATCCAAACATGCCATAGATAATAAGTCTGGACCTAGCTGAACGTATGTGCACAATGAAATGTTTTTTTGCTCCATTTTCCAAATGAATACATTCTATTGAGTGGATCTGGCTGGAACCCAGCCCAGCCCAACGCTGTCGTCTCGCTCTTGTTGCAAGTGCAATCATCTGTCTGTCCATCTGAACATGAGTTTATTCAGTAAATATGCTCAAAACAGCCTGGACCTCATTGAACATACGTCGAATACGCTCAAAACAAATTCAGTGGGACTTCGAGCAGTTGGAGATGTGAAACGCCAAAGTTTCATTTGAACAGATTTTCAGGAACTTTGAAGTGGAAAAACAAAGCATGCACATTACCAGGAATTCTTTTACCCAGGTAAATAATTTGCTGGAAATAAAAGTTCCTAGGAATATGTTTGAAATGGGGTAATGATCCCTCAGAAAAGGAGAATGAAGAACAAATTAAGACCAACCACTAGGGCTGTGTATCAGCAAAAAAGTGGCGATACGATACAAATCACAATACTAGGATCACAATGTGATATGTCACGATATATAATGATACTGGTAAAGGCAATTTTTTGTTTATTTTTTTTATGATTATTTCCCTGAAGAATTGAATTACACCAGAAATATGTACAAATACTAAACACATTTTTATTTGTTCACAACAGCATCTAACGCTATATCACAAAATGTTCCTCTGGTGAAACTTGAATTCTGTTTTACAGACATTACAGTTTAAGATCCTGTTCAAATGTTCATATTCTATTAGTTCACAACTAAGATCATAACATTATTTTTGTGGAATCCCAACAAAGGAACTAACATTATTTAACAAAAGAGTGTTAATAATAAATAAAATATAAATGTTTAAAAGTTTATTTTTAATGTGGACAAGTGTGACCAATAGCCACAGGTGGAGATTTAACAAATTGTCATATTCTGAGGTAAGGCAGCACTTTTTATTAAAATATATTGTCGCTGTGGAATTCAAACAATACATTATGGTGTAGTACATAGTTCTAATTTAACAGTCTCGTGTCACCTGTCATGTAAATATTACATTTTCTTTCCAGTTTTATTGCAAGTGTTCTCGTTGTTTCACAATGCGAAAGTCAGGTAATGTAAAAGAAAAACAAAAATGAACCTCCACCATATCTGCATTTGAATAAATACCTAAAAATATCGATACAGTACTTTTTAATATCGATACAGTATTGTGAAATGAAATATCACGATATATTGCAGAAACGATATTTTCTTACACCCCTACCGGCCACCATCAAAGATCATGGCATAATCCACTCTGGTAAAACGAGCTCCACTCGCTAAATCTGCTGAGGCTACATCTGCAGCTTCATCTCAGTCTAAATCTAAAAAAAAAAAAAAGACACACAAAGCTGTGGGAAAAAGAAGCAAACACATCATGGTTGTGGGAGCCACCATGTTGCTTCTGTGTTGCGTTACACTCCTTTGGAGGAACTGGGCCTGATGTTGCTAAGCTAGCAGACGTCTGAGTACAGCGGACAGGCCAGGCTATCACAGTCTACTGAAGAAAAGAGAAAACGCACGAAGCAAACAAGCAAATTATTAGAACATCTTCAACAATTTGACAGTACATACCCTGCAAAGACTAACAACAGAACCAAACAGACAAATATACTGCAATGAAACCGTCTGATCTTAACCGTTTCTAAAAGCGCAGACAGATGAGCTTCTGGAAACCAAGGATGAAAAGTCACAGCAGATGAGCAGTTTGTTCAGACGGCTCGGACCTCAGAGACAGTTTAGGCCTTGACTTGGTATCTGCAGTTGGTTTGGCATTATTTTCATTCTTAGTGAGTCTCCCTCAGGGTTTTCTAACACAGTTATAAAAAAAAAAAAAAAAACGGCAATTGTAGTTGAAATCATAGAGGTTGTGAACCAATCTGTTGGATTTCAGTGGGTTGTACAAACCTTTCAACCTCCATAAACTTCATGTAATGTCTGTCATTCTGTTCAGTTCCTAAAGCTGTTCTGTCTGTGGTGTCAAGGCTGTTCAGAGGTTACATATTCCCATTGTCTGTTTGTTTGTTTGTTTGTTTGTTTATTTATTTGTGTTGTGGGTTTTTGCAGCCCATGTACCATTTCCATGTTTTCATTCTTTACTCCTCTTCTATTTGCATGTGTTTTTACTGGAGTGTGATGAACTCTCTTGTACAGCTGCGTTCAGAAATCGATTAGATGCTGACTGTTACATTAATCAGCAGCAATTTTGATCCTCAGTGTCAGACCCTCAGGTGAATATTTCCTGGTGTCTTTCCTCCTCTGTGATCATACACTGAACATCTTTACCTCCGCCAGGAGGTATTGTGATCACTTTGCTTTATGTGTTTGTTTGTTTGTTTGTTTGTTTGCAACTTTACAGGAAAACGTTTCCACCCATCTTTCCCAAATCGTCCCCACAGATAGGCCTAGGCCTTGGGACCAACCCATTACATTTTGGTCCCAGTAGGCCAAAGTTCAAGGTCACAGCAAAGTCACAACATCTACAATTTTCCTATCTCTCATCATTGAGCAATTTTCCAAAATTCATCAAAAATTCCAAACGACTCTGATTAGTCTCCAGTTTGATCTACCCATAGCTTAGAACAATATCTTGGATCTGGCACAAAATTGTCCAAATCCACTGTGGAATGTGGACTCTGTGGACATTTACATTTAACACTGAAAATCCCCTCCCCCTTGAACTGCCACCTTATCGTGGTGGGGGAGTTTGTGTGCCTGAATGATCCCAGGAGCTATGTTGTCGGGGGCTTTATGCCCCTGGTAGGGTCTCCCAAGGCAAACAGGTCCTGGGTGACGGGCCAGACTAAGAGCAGTTCAGAGGCCCCTATGAAAAAGAAACATCTAAAGTACGTGACGTCGCCCGGTACGGCGCAGCCGGGGCCCCACCCTGGAGCCAGGCCTGGGGTTGGGGCTCGTATGCGAGCGCCTGGTGGTCGGGCCTATGCCCACGGGGTCCGGCTGGGCCCAGCCCGAAAGAGCGAAGTGGGCCCACCCTCCGACGGACTCACCACCCATCGAGGGAATCATAGGGGCCGGGTGCAGTGTGGATTGGGTGACAGTCGAAGGCAGGGAGCCCGACAACCCGATCCCCGGACACGGAGTCTAGCTCTTGGGACATGGAATGTCACTTCGCTGGGGGGGGAAGGAGCCAGAGCTTGTGAGGGAGGTTGAGAGATACCGTCTAGATATAGTCGGGCTCACCTCCACACATAGCTTGGGCTCTGGAACCCAACCCCTCGAAAGGGGCTGGACTCTCCACTTCTCTGGCGTTGCCCGCGGTGAGAGGCGGCGGGCTGGTGTGGGCTTACTCATAGCCCCTCAGCTCAGCCGCCATGTGTTGGAGTTCACCCCGGTGAACGAGAGGGTTGCGTCCCTACGCCTTCGGGTTGGGGACAGGTGCCTCACTGTTGTTTCGGCCTACGGGCCGAACAGCAGTGCAGAGTACCCGGCCTTCTTGGAGTCTCTGGGAGGGGTGCTGGATGGTGCTCCGACTGGCGACTCCATTGTTCTCCTGGGCGACTTCAATGCCCACGTGGGCAACGACAGTGAGACCTGGAGGGGGGTGATGGGGAGGAACGGCCTCCCTGATCTGAACCTGAGTGGTGTTTTGTTATTGGACTTCTGTGCTAGTCACAGTTTGTCCATAACGAACACCATGTTCCAACACAGGGATGTCCATAAGTGCACTTGGCACCAGGACACCCTAGGCCGGAGGTCGATGATCGACTTCATTGTCGTATCATCAGACCTCCGGCCGCGTGTTTTGGACACTCGGGTGAAGAGAGGGGCAGAGCTGTCAACCGATCACCACCTGGTGGTGAGTTGGATCCGCTGGCGAAGGAGGAAACCGGACCGACTCGGCAGGCCCAAACGTGTTGTGAGGGTCTGTTGGGAACGTCTGGTGGAACCCGATGTCAGTGTGGTTTTCAACTCCCACCTCCGGGAGAGCTTCTCCCAGATCCCGGGGGAGGCTGGGGACATTGAGTCCAAGTGGACCATGTTCTCCACCTCCATTGTCGAAGCAGCTGCTCGGAGCTGTGGTCGCAAGGTCTCCGGTGCCTGTCGTGGTGGCAATCCCCGAACCCGGTGGTGGACCCCGGAAGTAAGGGATGCCGTCAAGCTGAAGAAGGAGTCTTATCGGGCCTTGTCGGCCCGTGGGACTCCCGAGGCAGCTGATGGGTACCGGAAGGCCAAGCGTGCTGCAGCCCAGGCGGTTGTGGAGGCAAAAACTCGGGTCTGGGTGGAGTTTGGGGAGGCCATGGAGGAGGACTATCGGTCGGCCTCGAGGAAATTCTGGCAAACCATCCGGCGCCTCAGGAGGGGAAAGCAGTGCGCCACCAACACTGTTTACAGTGGAAGTGGGGAGCTGCTGACCTCGACTGGGGATGTTGTCGGGCGGTGGAAGGAATACTTCGAGGATCTCCTCAATCCCACTGCCACGTCTTCCATAGAAGAAGCAGAGGCTGAGGTCTCAGAGGTGGACTCGTCCATCACCCAAGCTGAAGTCACGAGGTGGTTGGCAAGCTCCTCGGTGGCAGGGCACCGGGGGTGGATGAGATTCGCCCTGAGTACCTTAAGTCTCTGGATGTGCAGGGACTGTCTTGGTTGACACGTCTCTGTAACATCGCGTGGCGGTCAGGGACAGTACCTCTGGATTGGCAGACCGGGGTGGTGGTTCCCCTTTTTAAGAAAGGGGACCGGAGGATGTGCTCCAACTATAGGGGGATCACACTCCTCAGCCTCCCGGGGAAAGTCTATTCCAGGGTACTGGAGAGGAGGATCCGACCGATAGTCGAACCTTGGATCCAGGAGGAACAATGCGGTTTTCGTCCTGGTCGTGGAACGCTGGACCAGCTCTATACTCTCCATCGGGTGCTCGAGGGTTCATGGGAGTTCGCCCAACCAGTCCACATGTGTTTTGTGGATCTGGAGAAGGCGTTCGACCGTGTCCCTCGTGGTATCTTGTGGGGGGTGCTTCGGGAGTATGGGGTCCGGGGCCCTTTGCTAAGGGCAGTCCGGTCCTTGTATGACCGAAGCAGGAGCCTGGTTCGCATTGCCGGCAGTAAGTCAGACCTGTTCCAGGTGCATGTTGGACTCCGGCAGGGCTGCCCTTTGTCACCGGTTCTGTTCATAATTTTTATGGACAGAATTTCTAGGCGCAGCCAAGGGCCGGAGGGGGTCCGGTTTGGGGACCACAGGATTTCATCTCTGCTTTTTGCGGATGATGTTGTCCTGTTGGCCTCATCGAACCTGGACTTTCAGCGTGCACTGGGGCGGTTTGCAGCCGAGTGTGAAGCGAGCGGGATGAGGATCAGCACCTCCAAATCCGAGGCCATGGTTCTCGACCGGAAAAAGGTGGTTTGCCCTCTCTGGGTCGGTGGGGAGTCTTTGCCCCAAGTGGAGGAGTTTAAGTATCTCGGGGTCTTGTTCACGAGTGAGGGAAGGATGGAGCGTGAGATTGACAGACGGATCGGTGCAGCGTCTGCAGTGATGCAGTCGCTGTACCGGTCGGTTGTGGTAAAGAAGGAGCTGAGCCGAGAGGCGAAGCTCTCGATTTACCGGTCAATCTACGTTCCTACCCTCACCTATGGTCATGAGCTTTGGGTCATGACCGAAAGGACAAGATCCCGGATACAAGCGGTCGAAATGAGTTTCCTCCGTCGGGTGGCTGGGCGCACCCTTAGGGATAGGGTGAGGAGCTCAGTCACCAGGGAGGAGCTCGGAGTAGAGCCGCTGCTCCTCCGCGTCGAGAGGGGCCAGCTGAGGTGGCTCGGGCATCTGTTTCGGATGCCTCCTGGACGCCTCCCTGGGGAGGTGTTCCGGGCATGTCCCACCGGGAGGAGACCTCGGGGAAGACCCAGGACACGTTGGAGAGACTATGTCTCTCGGCTGGCCTGGGAACGCCTCGGGATCCCCCCGGAAGAGCTGGAGGAGGTGTCTGGGAAGAGGGAAGTCTGGGCATCCCTGCTTAGACTGTTACCCCCGCGACCCGGCCCCGGATAAGCGGAAGAGAATGGATGGATGGACTGAAAATCCCATTTACCACACATTTAAAATTAGAACTCAACAAATATTGATTGGAATTGAATATAATTTGACATACACATGAGTGGTACCAAGCCTCAACTTTTTCTACTGTACGGAACAATCTGGAAACTATTGAATTTAAACAGAAATAGTCGATCCACACATGCACACCATTTGGTGTGCTTGGCGGAGGTTTGCGTTCTCTGAACACTTGTTGGGTTGTGAACCTAAAGACACATTTCAGGATGTTATTTAATGTTTTGGTAAACTGTTTTTCATAACTGTCTGACTTTATAGTCACCAAATAATTCATCAAATCAAAACAAGTCAAACAAGAAAAGCACTCAGAGAGCACAGACCTCCGCCAAGACAGATCTGCCCCCCCCCCGCCCACCACCAAAATTTAATCATTTCTTCCTTGTGCCAGTATCAACATTTCCTGAAAATTTCATGAAAATCTGTCCATAACTTTTTGAGTTATCTTGCTAACAAACAAACAAACAAACATGGGGGGTGGGGGCTGGGGGGGGGGCAGATCTGTCTTGGCGGAGGTCTGCGCTCTGAGTGCTTTTCTTGTTCAGACCTTGAGTTCAGTTTTTCCAACCTGTTTACAAATGTGTCTCACCTTCTTTTGAGCCAAATTCTACAAAACATGCAGAGAAACATCGCAATTCTACACGCTACAAATGAATACACTGCGCCTGTTTTTTCATTACTGTACGAAGAGTCCCGAGTCAGCGGTTTACTCAGACCAGTAAAGGCTGAAGTGTAGAACTGAAGTCAGTAAACAGCAATATTTACATTTTACATTTGTTCTCGCTGTGTTAAACAACAGCAGGGCAATTTAATCATTATCGGTGCGAGAACTAAATGACCCGCAGCTGAATTGATCATCTCGATCATTAACCTTGATTCTCATGAAAAAAAAAAAAAAAAATCAATCGTTGTCATCAACTGCGGGTCGAGTCACACATCACTACTCATCTGTACAGAAAAAAAAAAAAATACAAAACAACATCAACACCCTACGCTGCTGTGGAAACAACAGTAACACCTTGGTTTTACACCGACACTGAGGCTATAGATGATTTAATGAATCCTGGCACATGGAATAATAAGTGAACACTTGGCACAAATCATGTACTTAACTAATGTGTGACTTATGATTTCATTGTGGTTGCTCAGCGTGAACGAATGATCAACTCACTGTGGCTTTATACGATTAGCTCACATTTACAAAGTTCAAGAATTAACCGTCTTTAACTTTGAATGTTAATTAAAATGTTAATTCAGCTTTGACTGAACTTATGGAACACATTTTTGCACAAAACTGCACCAGCAGACTTTTTTTACCCTCCATTATTTCCAGTGGAGTTGTGTGATTACTGCATCAACGCTCATAATACTTTTTCCTCTTCTTACTGACCATGACGAGCTCTCGAATAAAAGAAATACCTGGCGTCAAACTGGTTATAGAAATGCCAAGTATATTCACATCCTCACATTTAAATGGAGGTTGATTAGTAATCACTTTAATGGCAGGGGTGCACAATAATTATCGGCCCGATACTGAAAAAAAAAATGACATCGTTCAGATAATTCCAATCATTTTCATAAATAGAGCCCATTATAATAAATCTAAATTGCTTAGATTTCGCACATTTCACCAGTACACAGTGCATGTTGTTGCCATGCCAACCACTATAAAAACCAAGAAGAAGAAGAAGGGGAGGTGTGGATCAGTCCATAGTTTGTCCATCAAAGGGTTTTCAGTTCCTTAGTCTCTGCTACAGCTGTAAGACCCAGAAGAAGATCCAGCGGTTGTTACCTCCACCAAGGAGGTTATGTTTTTGCCAGCATAGGTAGGTAGGTCTGTCTGTCTGTCTGTCTGTCTGTCTGTCTGTCTGTCTGTCTGTCTGTCTGTCTGTCTGTCTGTCTGTCTGTCTGTCTGTCTGTCCGTCTGTCTGTCCGTGTGCAAGATAACTCAAAAAGTTATGGACGGATTTGGATGAAAATTGCAGTAAATGTTGATACCAGTACAAGGAACAAATGATTAAATTTTGGGGGTGATCGGGGGTGGGGCACTGATCTGCCTTGGCGGAGGTCTGCGCTCTCCGAGTGCTGTTCTAGTTTTTATTGTTTTTCCTTTATTTTTGTTTGTTATGATTTGATTGTTTTTCCGTCGTTTTTGTTCATTATTTGATTGTTTTTCCTTCATTTTTGTTAATTGTTTTTGTTTTTTTCATTTTTGTTGCTTATTTTATCATTTTTCCTTCGTTTTTGTTCATTATTTTCTTGTTTTTCCTTCGTTTTTGTTCATTATTTTCTTGTTTTTCCTTCATTTTTGTTGCCTATTTTTATTGTTTTTCCTTCATTTTTGTTCATTATTTTTTGTTTTTCCTTCCTTCCTTGTTGCTTATTTTCTTCTTTTTCCTTCATTACAATGGCTTTAGAGACATGGTGGTGCCAAACACAGACCAGCCCGTCTGCGGGACAAGGTTATTATCGTTATAACGAATGTAATGACGTAATGACTAAAACTAGAATTGAAAAAACATTTTCGTTAACTGAAATAAATACAAACTATAATTAAAAGAAAAAAAATGGTAACTAACTGAAACTGTATTGTGTGCTTACAAAACAAACTAAAACAGACAAAAATTATGGATGAAATTCCCTTCATTTTCGTCTTTTGTCAACGTCTGATTGATACGAAAGTGATTTATTTTGCTCTAGCAATTTTAGCTAGTGGCACCATATGGTATTTAACGGTCCGTCACTTGTGTTCACTTGTGGTTTCCAGTCATCTTCTGGTCCCCACTCTACCTGGAAACATGGAGACTAAAGTTGAGAAAAAGCAGCAGAGTCCTGTCTGGGATTTATTTAAATACGACCACAGAGAAGAAGAGAAAAGAGATAAAAAAAAATAAACTAAAACTAAGCATTTAGAAAAAAATTAAAACTAATAAAAACTATCAAACCTGCTCTAATAACAAATTAAAACTGAATTAGAGAAAAAAAAGTCAAAACTAAATAAAACTCAACTATGATGAAAAATCCAAAACTACTATAACCTTGCTGTGGGAGGGGTACACCCCCGCCTAAATACACTCATAAATGCGTGGTCGGTATTGGATCGAAGTGTTTTCCCTGAAGGTTGGTCTAGTCCACGGTCCTCTGGACTGTCTGGTCAGTGACACAGAAGTTGAAAACATCCTCCAGGCTCCTGATCTGGGCCACAGGTATGTCCCATATTATGTTCCGTGGTCACCCCGATGGCCATGGGGAAATAGCTGGGGGGGGGGGGGGGGGGGGGGGCATCTCCGCTGAAATCTGGCTCCATCATGTCAGTGATGCAAAGTCAGAAATGCCCTTTTCTTCTAAACTGCCCCTCTTTAGATCCATTTATTTTATTTTATTTCTCTGCAGAATTTTTTTAGTTCTACTCCATAAATGTCATTGTCTGTACTGTATCCAATGGTTCAGTAAATCCATCCTTAAGGAATATGACATGCTTTTTTCATGAAGTATATAAACAACATTTAGCTTTTATTCTTATAGACCCTATCAAAAGACAAATTCTGGTTCTTAGGAAGATCACTGCTTATCAATTAATTGTTAATTGATCAATAGGGTCAACAAACTAATGAATTAATCGATAATTTGCATCCCTAAGACACACACACACACAAACAGAGTCCACTTCCCTTTTATAATATACATCAGGGGTGTCAAACTCATTTTAGTTCAGGGGCCACATACGACCTAATATTTTATAAAGTGGGCCGGACCAGTAAAATAATGTAAATAATAGGATAACAACTCATAAATAATGTCAACTCCAAAGATTTTTCTATGTTTTTGAGTGAAAAAAAGTCAAATTCTGTAATGAAAATGTTTCCATCTACGAACAGTACTTGAACATAACATGAACAAAATATGAACCTGAAAATTCTTTCAAACAATAAGTGCAATTTTAACAATAGTGTGCCTTAATTTGTACATGTGCATTGTAACTTACAGATCACAGTGGATCTACAAATACACCAAACAGTTAGTAACAGGCAGAATATTGGTAAAATTAGACATACTACTCTTAAGACATTTCAGGTTGTTCCCATTTTTGGTAAAAGACTAGTCTGTAAATGTAAACATTTTTGTGTAATTTTAACTTTTTAAAAACTGAAACCAAGAGAAAAATTGGCAGTTTTCATTATTTATAGGTTATTATGATAGTATTTTACTGGTTTAACCCACTTTAAATTGAATTGACCAACAATTATTTTAATTATTTTAATATCCTTGATTGTTAATATCTTCAGTGTAAGTTCTGCATTTCACAAATTCATGCCAGGGGCAGGATTGGACCCTTTGGCGGGCCGGTTTTGGCCCCCGGGCCGTATGTTTGACACCTGTGATATAGATGATTACGAATAATGTATTATGATATGCAATGTATATCATGTGTATAGGCTTGTACAGTTAATTTTTGATATGTGTAATATTTTTGGACTTATTTTGTGAATCATCAAACTTTGAAAAGTATGGGGTAAAGGGCCGGAGTATGTAAGTTGGACTTCATCTCATTCCTTTTTTTGTCTGTCTTAGTTTTCTTTGTCATTTTTGGTTTTAAATTGGAAATAAACAAACAAAACCGTACCATATGTGAAAAAAACACAACATAACTGCTGCATTTTGGTTGTAATAACATCATGGTTAGGATTTTCTTGGTTGGGTTCACTGCTCTTCTATACTCACTAAAACCCTGCATGAAAAATCCTTCTGAAGTACTTTATATAGACATGTAGGCACTTTTACTAAACGGCATGATATGAATACTTCTTTTCAGCTGCTGTGTGTAGGATGCAGCAGATATTCAATATGAAACACATTGAATATTTTCCTCTCTGCATCGCCTGTAGTCGCGTTAAATATCACACCTACAGCTGCGTAGGAGGCTGCAAACACACATGTGCGCTCGATAATACACACATGTACCGACTCCACGCACTTCCACGTTGAGCTGAAACACACACCTGCTGCTGTCAGCCGCAGTGACAGCAGCCGCGAACACTGTGGGAATACATTAAACCTGAGCCTCCGTCTGATTACGTTTCCTCCCACCTCTCCTCTCTCACATCTGATCACTAATGGTCTCATAATGACGCGCTCTGCCTCATCAGTCAAACGCACAGAGGATACACCCAAAATGACACCCAAAGCCCCTCAAAGGTCGGAGCAGCGCTGGCGTTGAGTCACAGCTAAAATGACGACTTCTATTCATCATCCAGCACCGCTTCAATGTCCAAAAGTGAGCGCCTAACACGGGGGGAGGGTCCAACATTCGGCCCGTAGGTCAAAACCGGCCCACCAGATCAGATCTGGCTGAAGGGAAGAACTTCAGCAAAAATTAGACTGAAGGTATTAACAATCAATGATGTCAAAATCATCTTAGTTCAGGTTCCACATTCAGACCAATACGATCTAAAGTGGATTAGAACAGTAAAATACTATCATAACCTCAGGGTTCCTATACATTTGAAATTTCTAAATTCCATATTTTTTCCAGACCCTAATTTCCAAATCAGTTGTTGGTTGTATTAACGAACACAAGTGGCTGAACTGGAGGGGGCGGGGCATGAAGTGGCTCATTTGGATTTAGAGGGCCAGCGCTCAAAATGACCTGTCTGGTGTCATTAGTCAGAAATGGGGTTGAAGATGGACCTGTGGAGTTGAATTAATGAAGAATTCAGACCCAAGCAGAACATTTACAGCAGGGGTGTCAAACTCGATTTAATTCAGGGGCCACATTCGCCCCAGTTTGATCTCAAGTGGGCCGGACTAGTAAAATAATAACAGTGAAAAAAGTAAAATTATATTATGATCAGGTTTACATCTACAAAGTTTCCTTAAAAATCTGAATAACATGAACAACTTGAATTGTCTTAAGAAAAACAAGTGCAATTTTAACAATATTCTGCCTCTGTTTATCAGTTTATCATTTACACATGTGCGTTACAATCACACAAAACATTTAGTAAGAGGTAGAATATTGGTAAAATTGCATTTATTTTTGTTAAGACATTTCCGTTTGTTCATATTTGTAAAAGTATAGTTTGGTAATGTAATCATTTTCATGTAATTTTACTTTTTTTACACCAAAAAAACCAAGAGAAAATTTGGGGTTGTCATTATTTATAGGTTATTGTGATAATATTTTACTGGTCTGACCCACTTGAAATCTAATTGTACTGTATGTGTCTGCATGCGGAACCTGAATTAAAATGATTTTGACACCACTGATTGTTAGTATCATCAGTGTAATTTTTGCATTTCACAAATTCATCTCTCAGGCCAGATTGGACCCTTTGGCAGGTTGGATTTGGCCCCCGGGCCGCATGTTTGACACCTGTGATTTATAGTTTATGTAGACCACAGGGAAATGCGGGAAAGTGAAAAATTCCATTTAAAAATGCAAAATATCACTCCTTTAAACAATACAGTGAACAAGTTATGTCAAAATAATTTAAGACCTACCATATCAAATTTAATACCTTTTAAAGACTTTAAGGTATTAAATGCAGATTTGTAAATTCAAGACTTTAAAGACTTTTTCAGACTCCGTGGGAATCCTGTTTATTGGTTATTATAGTGTTGTTTTCCTTGTCCAGCCCACTTGGGGTCATATCTGGCTGCCTGTGGCCTCTGAACATGAATGAGTTTGACACCCATGGTCTAACAGGTTTATTCGGAGGCAGCGGCTGCTCCTTGTCGAGTAAAAGCCTGTAAACGGCTGCTGTCTAAACACTGAATTATCCTGCTCCATGATGTGGTTTAGTGGCGACACTGCCCGAGAGAAGGGGTTGTTTGTTAAAGAGTGCCGTCGGCAGCACTTAAGTACACATAATACATATAATCACAGCAAAGAACGCCCTCAAGGGGAGGCCTGCTCCGGCTTTCACGCAGCGCTCAGAACTGCTCAGAAAAGGCATCAAGGACGGAAGTGGAAGACACTAGAAGCCATGGAAATCTGTGTTTTCTCTGCAGTGTTGGCCCTGTTTTCATCTTAAACCCTTCTTGCCTCCGGTTATGGTAATAATTGATTGCGTAGATTTTGTGACGCCGCAGGAAAACGACCAGCAGAAATAAATGGATAACAGCCACTGATGTCTTTTACAAGCGTATTTTTGGTTTCATTTAGTCAGTCAGAACAGAAACAAACACCTCCACTTTTTCTTGTAAAACATTAATCTGCTTTGATTTGAGTGGGACTATCCTGTATGAGCTGTATGACACAAATGCACCACCTTTATATAGACTTCAGTTCATACATATACACACTGTTACAATCTGTAAATATTGTGTCTATACATATTTACTTTCACCAAGTGAAACGGCAGAGGTAAACAGATTTTAATGAAATTTTCAGGAAATGTTGATTCTGGAACAAGGAACAACTGATTAAGTTTTGATGGTGATGAGGGGGGGGGCTGATCTGCCTTGGCAGAGGTCTGTGCTCTATGAGTGCTTTTCTAGTTTATGTCTGTTTCTATTTTTATTCTGCTTTTAGTTCTGTTCTTATTTTACTTTTTGTAAAATTGTATATTCTATTTTCTTAGTTTATTTTAGATTTTGTAATTATATATTCGCTCTATTCTTATTTTCTTATGCATTGGTTTTATTCATATTGTTGCAGTGACAATAAAGGCTATTCTATTCTATTCTCTTCTGTGTTACATGTATGTAAATCACATCATCATCATCTAATACAGATGTATTGCACACTTCTACTTGTGATCTCAAAAGCTAATAAAAAACAAAAACAGTGGGTTTTGGCCTGAGTTCAATAAACACATTAAAAGTCTTTTTTTTTTCATATATCCTGCACATATCGACTCAGTACATGTCTCGTCTGAACCAAATTCACAGAAATATGCCATGAATTCCCACAGCGTCTACATTTTCACCGACTCTTTCACGTTAAAATAATAGGTCTGAGTTACTTTATTCGTCATTTTTCTCTTTTTATGTGTTTCATGTAATTGGTTTTCACATTCCATTCAGAAGCTCAGTGTTCACAGTAAAAGCCACGTTTTTATGTAGAAGCAGTGACTCTGTGCATGTTATCGACCACATGTCCACGTGTCCATACCGATATCTGACATTTATCTTTAAATGTCTTAATGGTCTTGCGCCTTCTTATCTTTTAGACTTGCTTTTACCCTATGAACCCTCGCGGACCCTGAGGTCCTCTGGCACTGGCCTTTTAACAGTTCCAAAAGCCAATACAAAAACCCATGGAGAGGCAGCTTTTCAGCATTATGCTCCTCGCCTCTGGAACAGCCTGCCAGGGAACCTCAGGGCCGCAGAGAATGTAGAAATTTTTAAAACCAGGCTCAAGACCCACCTTTTTAATTTGGCTTTTAACTGATGCTTCTGTTTTATCTACGCAAAGGTTTTATAGTTATATTTAATATATATATCTTAAGATTCTTTTAACCAGTGCTTCTGTTTTATCATTTTAATGTTTAATATTTTTATTATTTTCATATATGTCTTAAATTTAGCTTCTTTTAATCAGTTCTTTTATATCTTTTTAATGTTTCTTATTCTCCGGTGTTTCATCAGAGGGAGCCCTCCATGCCGGGGGGCGGCTGTGGACTCCGGGGGCTGTGGCGCCTTCTCTCACTGGGGTCTGCTCCTTTTCTGGTGGGTGGGGGTCCCAGTTGGCCCTCTCCCGCTAGTTGGGATGCGGGGCTGTGTTGCTGGTGCCTGGTCGCCGGGGTCGGCGGCTGCCTCCTGGTGCGGATGGTTCCCTGAGACAGCGCCTCCTAAATTGATCTTTTACTTTTACTTGTACATTTTTGTTCTGGTCTACCCGTGCTCAGTCAGTCTTCTTAAGTATGTGTGAGCTTGTGGGTTTGCATGTATATGTGTGTGTGTGTATGTGTGTGTGTGTGTGTGTGTGTGTGTGTGTGTGTGTGTGTGTGTGTGTGTGTGTGTGTGTGCGGGTGAGTGGGTGGGTGTGGGTGGGGGGCGGGTACTGATTTTTAAACTGATATGTAAAGCACTTTGTGCTACAGTTTTTAATGTATGAAAAGTGCTATATAAATAAAGATTATTATTATTATTATTATCTGAGGGACTTCAAATTGTCTGGTCTCTGACGCTCACAACTAGTTACTGAAACTCCTATTTTCCTTTGGGTTCATACCAAACGAGCACATATAACATAAGTTTGGCAGTGTTAGCACATTACAGAGTGTCCTGTCACAACCAAAAGAGAAGAGATATCAGGAGCTTTTTCATCTCCAACAGCTGAAGAAATCTGTAAGGTCACAATGTTTTAAAATTGAACCATGCGTTTCCGCTGTGGAAAATACACCAGCAGATATCAACCATGCTAGATTGTGCTAACTGGCAACTAAACCCGGTTTAGAGTTAGGGTTGGCCCACCAAAGGGTATGACCCTTCAGAAAGGGATTTAGAAAGGCGAAAATTCCACTGAAGATATTAATCACTTTAATTCAGGTTCCACATTAAACCCAACTTGATCTGAAGTGGGTCAGTAAAATACTATCAAAAGGATCTATAAATAATGACTACAAATTTGTTTTATTTATTGTTTTAGTGTAAAAAGTGAAACTACATAAAAACACTTACATTTACAAACTATTCTTTCCCCATAAATGTGAGTAACATGAACAAACACGAACAACATGAAATGTCTTAAGAGAAATAATCCTTTGTGTATTTGGAGTTGTAATACACGTGTGTACATGATAAACTGAGGTAGAATATTGTTAAAATTGCACTTATTTTCCTTTAGAAATGTCAGGTTGTTCAATTTTGTTCATGCTATTCACATTTTTTAAAAGGACAGCTTGTAGATGCAAACATTTTCATGCTGCAATTTTACTTTTTTCACTCAAAAACAGAGATAAGTTTGCAGATGTCATTATTTATATATTATAAGATTAGTATTTTACTGGTTTGGGCAGCTGGAGATCATACTGGGCTGAATGTGACCCCTGAACTAAAACAAGGATTACACTGTCAGAGGCCAACAGCAGGGGTATATCCCCGAAACACCCCCAATCCTCTGCTCCCCCAAGCATTTGGAAAAAACACACCACCTGGTGTCAAAGTATGACATCATGTAAACTCAAAGTAGTGGCATGAAGAAAGATCACTCTTAGACAATCAATATGAACTCAGTTTGAGCTACATGGACCTGACAGTGGCAGAATAATGGTCAGAGAACCAATTGTTCCCATAAAAGTCCATCTAGTGAATGAAAACAACACCATATGAACTCTGGATGGTAGACGGAACATGGACATTTGGAAGACGATCAATATGAACCAAATTTTATCTCAATCTGTGCATTATTACTTGATTTATGTCCAAAAAACATATTTTCAACTAAAGCGGCCCCATTTGGATGACTCATAATACTCATAGAGAAGCTGAAATCAATAAGGTTCTTCCACTAGGGGTCCACTATGTTGGTTATCAAGGGAGAAGAAATCCCAACAGATCTGTCCGAGTTATCGCATTCACATGGCGGCGGCAGATCCGTCAGCAGCGGTCAGGGTAAAACCATTACATCCCTGAAACTTGATTTCAGGGATATAATAAGTTTGACACCCCCGGGTTGGGATGTCAGCAGGAAAACGTAAAACAAAACAATATAAACAACTATAAGACGCTGGTCTTGCTCTAAGATGTCAGATGACCATCTGATCAATATAAGAAACAAAAGAGAAAATGTATGAACCTAAAAGGAAAAGAAGAAATGAAGTATTATAAGTTGTTTTGCTTGATGAGTGTTTTATTTTGCAAATCTAAGTTGTTATATTCTGATTTCTATTTTGTATCTGTATTTTGTATTTTTATTTTATGTGTACTGAACAGTGGGAGGTCAGGGTCGTTTCAGGTTCGTGTGTTGTTTGTGGTTAAGTTGAAACTCACACCTGTGTGTGCTGAACGTGGAGAAAAGGTCGGGTTCTACGAAAAAGTGCCTGTTTGGCAAAATGAAAACCTTTTGTGGTTAAGCATGATGAACAGATGCATACGTGCTTGCTCGCAAAAATACAGCTCTGGAAAGTTTGTGGTAAGGTGAGCCGAATGTAAACTTGATTATGACCTTAAAGGAACTTTCTGTGGTTAAGAAGTGCTAGCCTAAGTGTGCAAATGTCAAACCAAGGTGTGACTGACAGATGTCCAAGGCACTTGTTAAACTTAAGTGAACTTTCAAATGTGTGTTTTCTTAGAATCACCTCACATGGAGTGATTGACGTATGTCTGTGACGTGTTCTACCTAGCAACAACTGTCAACCAATCATATGTATGTTGAACTTATGGACCAAATATGGAAGTCTTCCAAGTGACTAAAGATTATAAAATGTAATGAAGGAGACTTTTAGATAATTAGATTATTTTAGATTATTGTAGATTATTATAAGGAAGTAGATTTAGGCAGTTCGTCATAAGAGATACTAGTTGATAACTGACTTCTATTTTAGTTGTTAGTTTGGAGAAACACCAGAGGTCATGCATTTCGTGGCACGCAGTTTAACTCGGGGCAAAGCAAAAATAGTTACTCGGTGTATAAATTATACAGATGTCTGAGGCGGTAATCCATTAACCAAAATTAATTGTGGTTTTTGTGATTTACTGTTGCTGCATGCTAACACAACCATGATATTGATGTTAGAAATTGCATGAAAATATCACTATTCATGAATCATTTTGGCTGAAACGGATGAGGAAATAGACTGAGCATTTTTGGGAATTAATCCAGTCCTCACTTATACAATAATTGACCTGCATCAGCATTTAGTTTTGATGTTTGATGAACATATTACCATATATTATAAAAATAGTGTCTACATTTCTGTGTGGAACCTGGAGCAGCAACAGCATCCAAAAAAAGCACAGGATGGATAAAACCAGAGTTATGGTTTACTTTTATGACTCAAACATGGAAGCATCAGCTTCCATTCATTTCTCTAGTGCGGTGAGTGACAACCGAGAGAATTTTCTGGACTGTTAACCATCGGGGACCGAACCCAGATTCTCCTCCATCAAAAACATTTTAACGCACTTCCAAACAAACTGCTTTCACGCTTTTTGTCATAACAAACGAAAATGGAAATGAAACTGAACCACAAAGAGCAGCTGTCCTGCCTCTAATTATGTTAATGTTCATTATTTTCAGTCTATTCTTTTTTGACTTTAGGTCAGAATGTGTCAGTCATCTTCACATTATATCAATTTGACACGAGGTTCAGAAACGCTCTTCAGAAGCAGACTTTAGACTTTTTAACATTTTACGACATGGACTTTTCACGTTTATTAAGCACCACAGTCCATTTTACACACGTATCTGTACTTCTACTGGAATACAAGGTGTGTGTTTTGTCTCCTCTGGTGAACAGACGAAGGACAAATTTAGAAACATGAACGCAGCATGAACATCCTGTACTGAAAATGAAAAAAAAATAATTGAGATAACTAAAATACCTAAGTACAATGAGACAGGACACGCTGAATGCACTGTGTGTGTTGAGTAGGGCTGTTAGAAAAGATCGGTTCTGCAGTGTATCACGGTATTTCATTTCACAATACTGTATCGATATTAAAAAGTACTGTATCGATATTTTTAGGTATTTATTAAAATCCAGATATGGCGGAGGTTCGTTTATGATTTTTGGTTTTCTTTATTGTTTATATCTTACTTATTATTATTATTTAACATTGTTTTGTTAAATAATGGTTATTTGAAGCATCCTAAAACCACTTTTTACTGTCTGAGAGGCAGATGTTACTTCCTTTGTTGGGATTGCACAAAAATAATGTTATGATGTTAGTTCTGAACTAATAGAACAAGAAGAATAAGAGGAATCTCTAATGCCTGTAAAACGTAATTAAAGTTTATCACAGGAAAATTTTATGATACAGCATTAGATCCTGTTGTGATCGAATAAAAATGTGTTTAGTATTTGTGCAGATTTCCGGTGTAATTTAATTCTTCCAGGAAATAATCATTTTTGAAACAAGAAAGAAAAACAAAAATTGCCCTTTAACAGTATCATGTCATATTGTTACATATCATATCGTGATCCTAGTATTGTGATTTGTATTGTATTGCCAGATTCTTGCCAATACACACCCCTAGTGTTGAGCAGGACTTCATCCAAAAAAAACCACCAGATATCAGTGACACGGTGATTAATTGGACTGAAATCTGATCATGAGTCACAATTTACAGTGGAAACAAACAACAAACAGCAGGTCTAAAACTAGACTAAAAAACACAAAACAAAACCCATTTAACTTGCCTAAAAAGACAAACCAGGATCTGATTAAAACTGGACTAAGACCAGCGTTAACATCAGCAGAGAAAAATCACAGATCCTCTATCCTACCAGGTGTCAAACATGCGGCCCGGGGGCCAAAACCGGCCTGCCAGAGGTTCCAATCTGGCTCCTGGGATGAATTTGTGAAATGTAAAAATTACACTGAAGATATTAACAATCAAGGATGTTCAATCTAAAGTGCGTCAGACCAGTAAAATACTATCATAATAACCTATAAATAATGAAAAAAAGCTATTTTTTTCTTTTTATTATAGTGTCAAAAAAGTTAAATTACACAAAAATGTTTACATTTACAGACTGGCTTTTCACAAAAAATATGAACCTGAAATGTCTTAAGAGAAGTATGGAGTATTTTAACAATATTCTGCCTATTATTAAATGTTTTGTGTATTTGTAGATCCACTGTGATCTGTGCGTTGTGACGCACATGTATAAATGATAAAATGAGGTGTAGTATTGTTAAAATTACACTTATTTTTCTTAAGAATTTTCAGGCTGTTCATATTTGTTCATGTTACGTTCAAGTACAGTTCGTAGATGCAAACATTTTAATTACGGAATTTTACTTTTTTCACTCAAAAACAGAGAAAACTTTGGAGTTGATATTATTTCTAAGTTCTTATCCTATTATTTATATTATTTTACTGGTCCGTCCCACGTTATATCATATTAGGCTGTATGTGGAACTAAACTAAAATGAGTTTGACATCCCTGCTCTATCCTTTCAAACATCTGGTGAAAATTTAAGCAGCACAAATATTAAATTATACAAAGCAAGAAATAAATGACTTCCAAGTAACAGACAGAAATCATTCACAGATAGAGGGTGGCTCTGGCTGCAGACACAAACTAAATATGAAACAACATTTTGCTAGGACAAACCTTAAAAAGATGTGCATTTCAGATTGTGGGGTGGTTTTGGGGAACACAATGGAACTAAATATCGAACTGTCAAAACATCACAAAATTTAATAAGACGTATAAAAGCCTTATTTTCCAGAGATACAGCATCAATGAACAGGAGTATAATAGTACTGGTTATTGATGGGATGTTATCATTTGTTCTCTTTTTCAGTAATTTAATGACGGACCTATTCTTTATATGGACTGTATACATTAGCTGATTAGCAGAGTCATGTAAAATCCAGGGCTGAACAATATAAGCTCAGCTTCTTCCTACTCTTTTACGGACATAAAGCATTGTTGAAGAGCCACAGTCGAACAGCTGTACATTGTGTGACATTTGGTTTTTTGGTTGACTTATTTCCTTCAATACATTGGAGTCTTCTGTTTAAACTGGTCATTTCTTTTTGCTTGTTGTTCACCATTCTTTGTTCATATTTTATGAACAATTAGGGTCATACTTTATGAACAATTAGGGTCCAAATACACAAATAAATGAACCAACGACTAATAAAAGTGGGTTTAGATACATATGAGCCCTTTAAACTGTACTGTGACCAAGCAATGTCAGTAAAAAGTGAAATAATATTGTTAATAGGGGTGTAAGAAAATATCGGTTCTGCAATATATCGCAATATTTCATTTCACAATACTGTATCGATATTAAGAACTACTGTATTACTGTATCGATATTTTTAGGTATTTACTCAAATGCAGATATTGTGGAGGTTCATTTTTGTTTTCCTTTTTTGTTTTTTATTATTTAACACTCTTTTATTCAATAATGTTAGTTCCTTTGTTGGGATTGCACAAAAATACTGTTCTGATGTTAGTTTTGAACTAATAGAATATAAACATTTGAACAGGATCTGAAACTGTAATGTCTGTAAAACCTAATTTCAGTTTGAACACAAGAACATTTTGTGATATTGCATTAGATCCTGTTGCGATCAAATAAAAATGTGTTTAGTATTTGTGCATATCACTGGTGTAATTCAATTCTTCAAGGAAATAATAATTTTTTTTAAAAATTGCCTTTTTAACAGTATCATGATATATTGTGATATATCATGATATATCGTACCGTGATCCTAGTATTGTGATTTGTATCATATCGCCAGATTCTTGCCAATACACAGCCCTAATCATTAATATCATTAATTGAACTTGATGACAACCATTAAATACTAGGGGTGTAAGAAAATATTGGTTCTGCTATATATCGCAATATTTCATTTCATGATACTGTATTGATATTAAAAAGTACTATATCGATATTTTAAGCATTAGTCAAATGTTGATATTGTGGAGGTTCATTTTTGTTTTTGTTTTTTGTTTTTTCTTTTTTGTTAATATTTTATTATTATTTAAGACTCTTTTATTCAATAATGTTAGTTCCTTTGATGGGATTGTACAAAAATAATGTTCTGCCGTTAGTGGTGAACTAATAGAATATGAACATTTGAACAGGATCTGAAACTGTAATGTCTGTAAAACAGAATTTCAGTTTGAACAGAGGAACTTTTTGTGATATAGCATTAGATCCTGTTGTGATCAAATAAAATGTGTTTAGTATTTGTGCAGATTACTGGTGTAATTCAATTCTTCAAGGAAATAATCTTAAAAAAAAAAAATTACCTTTTTAAGAGTATCGTGATATATTGTGATATATCGTATTGTGATCCTAGTATTGTGATTTGTATCATATCACCAGATTCTTGCCAACACACAGCCCTAATCGTTAATAATATCATTAATTGAACCTGATGACAACCATTAAATACAGCCCAGAGATCCAGAAATAAGAACCGAGGCAGTTGTATATAAAGTACTATTTAAGGATTTTAAAGCTTGTGTGATAAAAACACCATTTACTAAAACTGCACGTGAGAAATAAGCCTGACCTTTTTCACAGCAGACATTTTAGCTGCAAAGCGCCGGTATTACTGATAACGTTTACAATGACTCTATTCCATTTGCTTGTCTTTCTAGTAAACCTGCAGCACAGTTCAAAGGCATGAAACTGACACACCTAAATGGGATGCAGCCACTTTTAATTATGCAAATTAAACCTGTGTCTTCAACATGAACATGTCAAAGTGTCCGCGGTGGAAAATGTGTATTACTAGGCACAATTTGATGCACACACTCACTGACTTTGAAGATATGAGTATGCTTAAAGGCTAAGTTGGTCTGGTTCATCATCTACAGCTGGTTTGATCTGGTCTGAAGGCACTTTCACACCTATCTCATTTAGTCCAGTCTTTCCAGGTTAATTAACATCAAATATGCAGGTGTGAAAGCTCCCTCAGACCACACACAGCAGGTCTGGATTCAACCACGGTTCGCTTCATGTACCTTTTCCAGCAATCAAAGGAAGTTACACAAGGCGACCACAATAAATTAAAAATGAAGTGAATTAATAACATTGTGATGATAGACACACATCAACACACAGCTCATATAGAGGATGATGACAGGATGTACTAATCCACCACCACAACTGCAACGTGACAGGAAAACGAAGCAGAAAAAAAATGTCCACAATGTATAGGGGTTCTGCAATATATCATGATATTTCATTTCATGATACTGTATCAATTTTAAAAAGTACTGTATCGACATTTTTAGGTATTTATTCAAATGCAGACATGGGTTCAGTTTTGTTTTTGTTTTGTTTTTACCAATCACAAGTGTTTGCTCCTGAAGGATTCTGTTGGGTCTCTGTAAACTTAATTTGATTCTGATTTGAATTGATAAAGCACTTTGTGACTCTGTCTGTGAAAAGTGCTCTATAAATAAAATTTACTTTACTTTACTTACTTTTTTTATATTTTATTTATTATTATTTAACACTGTTTTGTTAAATCATGGTTATTTGAAACATCCTAAAAGCACTTTTGACTGTTTGAAAGAGGCAGATGTTAGTTCCTTTGTTTGATTCAACAAAAATAATGTTATGTTTCTGTGATTTTTGGGTGGTTTTAGGGAGCTTGACTGGATTAATTACATTTGGGGGAAAGAAAGATTTGTAAAACAAGTAAATCGCAAATCGAGCTTGGTCACGCAAAAAATTAAACTTGTACTGCGAGGAAAAACTCGATTTTGAAGGTAAACTCAGCTTAACCAGAGTAAAAACACAAACCAGAGACTGACTTTAGTGGAGTAAAGAAAATGGAAAAATTGCCATAAGACAAACCAGTCCAATTTAACCAGATTGAAAGACAAAAATGAGTCTAATTTAAGTGAATTAAGGTGAACCTGAATCTGATTAATCCTGACTAAAAAGATGAACCAGAAACTCATTAAACCATCAGAAAGTTCTTCACGCACAGATCGTCTCATTTTAAAGGTAAATAAGTTAATAAAACCAGTTTATTAGGTTTTATAATTATTAGTTTCTTTACAACTGCACTTTTTCTGTTTTAAAAACTCTTAAAAAATGATTGTGGGGTGTTTTTTTCTGTGTTTTTAGGTGGTTTTTTGGGTGGTTTTGGGGAGCTTCAATGGATCAATTATATTTCAATTCATTTCAATGGGGAAAACAGATTTGTAAAACAAATAAATTACAAAACAAGCTCAGCCATGCAAAGAATTAAACTCATACTGTGAGGAAAAACTAGATTTTGAAGGTAAACTCAGGACTAACAAGTGTTCAGAGAACGCAAACCTCCGCCAAGTGCCCTGAACGGTGTGCATGTGTGGATCAACTATTTCTTTTTAAGTTAAACAGTTTCCAGGTTGTTCCATACAGCAGAAAAATTTGAATCTTGGTACCAGTCACGTGCATGTCAAATTATATTCAATTCCAATCAATATTTGTTGAGTTCTAATGAAAAATGTGTGGTAAATGGGATTTTCAATGTTAAACATAAATGTCCACAGAGTCCACATTCCACAGTGGATGTGGACAATTTAGTTCCAGATACAAGATATTGTTCTAAACTATGGGTGGATCAAATTGGAGGTTAATCAGAGTTGTTTTGAATTTTTGATGAATTTTCGAAAATTGCTCAATGATGAGAGATAGGAAAATGTGAGATTTTGTGACCTTGCTGTGACCTTGAACTTGGGCCTACTTGGCCCAAAATGTAATGGGTTGGTCCCAGGGCCTAGGCCTATCTGTGGGGACAATTTGGGAAAGATGGTTGGCATATTTTTCCCGTAAAGTTGCTAACAAACAAACAAACACACAAACAAACACAAAGAAAAGTGATCACAATACCTCCTGGGTGCCTGAACCTGAATCTGATTTATCCAGACTAAACGATGAACCAGAGACCAATTAAACCAGAGTAAAAATAAAAACCAGAGTCTGATTTAACCAGATTGAGAAGACAAACCAGAGTCTGATTTTACTGGACTACAGAAGAGAGAAAAACTAGATTTATACGGTAAACCCGAGTCCAGTATACCCAGATTAGAGACTCAAACCAGTCTGATTAACCGGACTATATGGAAAAACTAGATTTATACGGTGAACCCGAGTCCAGTGAACCCAGATTAGAGACTCAAACCACAGTCTGATTAACCGGACTACATGGACAGATGTGAAAACCCGCTCAGCCTCGGTCTCCCAGCGTCTCCAGTGGTTTCAGTCCGCTACATTAGGTCCTGATGGCTGCAACACAGTCCTCATTCATCTCATTCAACTCCATCAGACACGACGACCGAGGCGACAGACTTGTGAACAATCAGGCTTCTGTTTCAACTTCCCAACAATTAATAAACATTTCAGCCACAAATTGGACCACATGGGAGGTGTTAGGATGTGAGCACTTTTCATCCGATGAATTATTTATCGCGGGGATGAATCAACTTCCCGCCTGGTTTTTCTGTGCTCGTGCTTGTGGTGTGCATACGTACGTGTTTGTGTGTTAACAGCAGGTCAGAGTACGCTCATGTTCAGCTGTTAACAACAAGCTAACTGTAGCATGACTGGCGTTTATCAGGTTGATGCAAACAGGCTGCTGTGTGTGTGTGTGTGTGTTCATTCAGCAGCCCTATACATATTCATGTGCAGCAGTGTGTATGTGTGTGTGTATTGTGTGCATAAATTTGTGTCCTGCGTTTTTAATGGGGTTGAAGTACTTGAAGGGGAGGATGATGGGTATGGAGGTGGTGCTGGCCGGTGTGGAGGTGGTGTGTGTGTGTGTATGTGCATAAATGTGTGTGATTGTGTGCGAGTCGATGAGGCAGCAGAGTGATGGATGAAGAGAAGGATGGAAGGATTATCAGGGTTCAACCCCCGACAGTTGATTTTGTGTCAAACCTTCAGCAGCAGCTTCAGGCACTGGAGTCTTGATGACTTCCAGGCATGAATATAGGTATTTTTATGCATGTGTGTATGTGTATGTGTGTGTGTGTGTGTGTGTGTGTGTGTGCACTGTCTGGCCGCTTGGCTGATGGTGCAAATGAGTGATGGTTGCAGGAAAGAAGGGCAAAGAAGACGGGAAAAGGGAAAAGAATCAGGGAAGGTGAGAGCAGGAAAAGAGGACAGGAGGGATGGTGGTGTGAAGGAGGAGGAGGCAAGAGAAGAGGAAAAATGAGCAAAGACAACAGAGAAAAAGCAGCAGAGAGAAGCAGAAAAAAAAAAGAAAAAAAGGCGATTCCAGTCCTTGGTTCCTCCTCCACACTCACCCTTTCTGATTCCTTTCTGATATTCTCCTGCATGAGCCACCGGTCGTCGTCCCGGCACAGTTACCAGTTGAAGACGGGCAGGCAGGAGTAGAGCAAGGTAGAAAGGAAAAGAGGAAAAAAGAAAAGAGAGGGAGAGGAGAGAGGAGAGCGAGCGCCGGTACAGACGTCTGCACCGGAGGAAAAAAAAAAAAAGGAGCTGCAACAACTCGTTGAAAATCCAGAGAGGAGAATCACACTGTCGCAATGACACCGAGGCTCCTCAGGCGCCTGCTTCTACCTCCCGCAGCTCGTCCAATTTATCCAGGAAACACAAAGAGACGCGCAGAAGGAGAACAGCCTCCCCTCCTCTGGTTCTTCTGTTAATTATTCCTGATTTACGCTCCGGTGTTTTGCCATGGAGTGGCTCCTCTGCCGGTGTCCTTCAGTGTCGGACTGACTGCTCCACAGCGCAGAGCAGAGCTGAGAGCAGAGGGAAAGGCTGGACTGCATTCACTCTCTCTCTCTCTCTCTCTCTCCCCCCTCACATACCTCCCTCACCCTTCTCTCTCTCTCAGCTGCTGAGTGGATATATCTCACACCTCTTCAGCTCCCTCCTCGATTTTATCTCCACAACACTTTCTGTAAATGTATTTCCACACCGGCAGATTCACCGACCTGATATTCGCACCAAAGTGAGTCGAGTCAGTTTATTTAGAGGGGAAAAAAAAAGGTTGACTGAAGACCCCCGACACAACAGGCACCAGTCGTCTACACACAACAACAACACAAATGGGTAGACAAGTAAAGCAGTGCCGGGGTGTGATCCTTCACCGGTCTCACCGTTGGATTAGGATTCACCAGTCAACAACTCCAATGCACCATTCTTGACACGGCGCCACGTATCCAATCCCAACTCAGTCGTCACAATGAAAACGCTGCCATTTCTAGAAACTGCTGATGTGTATTCATGTCACACTGTTTTGATGGATCGTAACTATCGGCAACACAATTTACAGTATGCTGATGTACAGTCATTTTACATATTAGTATAGTTTCTGTAAATCTATACCTAGAACTTGCTTTGGTTTAGAGGAAAATTGGTTTGATAAAAAAAAAAAAAAGTCACATGAAAAAGGTCTCATAATCTATCTAGAGCTGCAACCGATTAATTGATTAGGTGCTTGAAGCGAATGCAAAAATTCACGATTCAATTAATCGACTTGAATTGATTGAAGGGAAATATTCTATTGCAGTTTTCCTGAACTGAAGCTTCTTTGTGCGTCACAATAAGTGTCTGTGTGAAACACAACAGTGGAACCAATGTTTAACAGCAGAGAAATGAAGGAAACAAAGCTTTGATTCAGGAGAATTGTGGTTGAATGATTTTTTTGGATCGCTTTGAGTCGATTCATCGTTTCAGTTCTAAATCTGTCCATTAACATTCTAATAGAGCGACAAGTCGATCACTCCTCATCCCACATGGGGTCACCTGGAATTCAAACGGGGTCCCCTGAAATTTCCAGTAATTGATATGAAATAAAAATTAAAACTTACCAATAAAAAATATATGGTGAGTTGACACAGACAATCCCAATACATAAAAGACATGACAAACTGAGTGTGAAACTGCAGCACTGTGGTTCTGTTTCTGTGTCAAATGTTCATTGTGGTCAGTTTCAGATGCTGCAGCTCTTTCATAATTCATAGTTTCAGTTCTTGTTTGTTCAGTATTGTCAGCTTTGTAAACCCAAGCTGGACTGACTGTACATATCCTGACCAAGGAAAATCCAATTCTCCCTTTGTGCAGTAATCTACACCTGGATTTACTGCCTCCATCCACAATAATACAGAGTGGGGAAGCAAAATTTACAATATTTTGAGGCAGGGGTTGAAAGACAGTGTATGACCAATTAGTTTATTGAAAGTCATGAGAATTTATTTGCCACAAGAAAATGTCCATAATAGAAAATGTTTTTATTCTATGTGTCCTCCTTCTTTCTCAATAACTGCCTTCACACGCTTCCTGAAACTTGTTCAAGTGTTCCTCAAATATTGGGGTGACAACTTCTCCCATTCTTCTTTAATAGTATCTTCCAGACTTTCTCGTAATAGTTTTGCTCATAGTCATTCTCTTCTTTCCATTATAAACAGTCTTTATGGACGCTCCAACTATTTTTAAAATCTCCTTTGGTGTGACGAGCACATTCAGCAAATCACACACTCTTTAACATTTGCTTTCCTGATTACTCATATGGGCAAAAGTTTCTGAAAAGGTATGGATAATAGTGTTAGGTATGATTATGACATCAGTATATGTTTGGTTTCAAAACAATTGATGTAGTGTCTGCTGAGAAAAAACAGCTAAATGTTCATTGTAAATTTTGCTTCCCCACCCTGTACACATTATATAGACTAAATGTCCACTAAAATTAACGTTTATTTGCAACATAGTATAGCAAACTATTACATGATCATAAAATAATTAATTTGAGCAAAAAAAAAAAAAAGTCTCCGTTTTGAATGTCTGGGGTCGCCAGAAATTTGTGATGTTAAAATGGGGTCACGAGCCACAATAGGTTGGGAACCACTGTTCTAACCTGTATCCACTGGACCGCCTCCACTGCTCATACCCCCCCCCCTCCAGAAATGCTGGGCCCCATGACTTTGTCACACTTACCCCCCCTTTACAGCGTCCCAGCTTTGTATGATCGCTGGATGCCACTGTTTTTACATCTCAAAGTCTGAGCCGAGATTTTCTTTTTTTTTTTTTATACTTCCTGTTCCGTTTAATCTGGACTTCTAATTCTTGGATCAATAACCATCTGTTTAGTCCACAGCTGCAAATTTAGCTTGGACGAAACTGTAAGTCCGAAACGAGGTACATTTAGACTTCATTAGTCCACACAGTTTCTTATCCACAACAACAAATGTTAACACAGGCATAACCACTGGCCCTTCTAACCCCTTAAAAACAAACAAGTGTTGCCATCGCTCTGCTGAAGTCGGCCTTAATTGTTTCTTTTTACCAAACTGCTTAATCCTCTGGAGGGTCGTGGGGATGCGGGACCTTTTCCCAGCTGCACCCTGCACGTGTTGCCAGTTCAACGGGGCTAGTCGGGCTTGGTATTCAGCTAATTGTTTGAAGAATAAAACATCCTCATGTAACCACCTAACACATTAGGCACTGAATTAAAAAAGGCATTTTAATTGGTTCATTAGTTTGGTATGAACCTTGCTTCAGGACGATATTAACACCTAATAACCAAGGTACGCTAAAAAGTTTACCGCATTATGAATCAGTTGTGGGCTGAATGTTAAAATTAGGAAAAATGTATTGTTTGATTCATGTATTAAGTTCGTGATAAAGGTGTAAAAGTACTTGAGGGGTAGGATTAAATAGGTTTATACTTCTTCCTATTCCTTTTCAACCATGCAAAATTCAGACTTGCACGTACTTGAAGATAGATTCTGTTCATTTAAATGTTTTGTTTTTGTCTTATTTTGCTTTGTTTTTCTTTATTTTGTTTCTTTCCATGTTCTAAATAAATAAATAAATAAATAAATAAATAAGCGAAAGATCTGAATTTATTCTTTCTGCTCATGTTTGGGGGAAACACTAAGGGATGTTCCCAGTTCCAAGGGGGACAAACAGAGGAAGAAAAACTGCTCCATAATTAAAACACTATGGTATGAAACCTAAAGATTTAAGGATAGTCGACGGTTAAGTCTACAACGACGCCGTCCAAGGGAGTGTTAGGACATGGACAAAGCTGGAATCCACTGAACGATGGACAAAACCAAAAACCACTGGACAAACTTCCAGCTCAAAATGGGAATATTTCCTCTAGATGAAACTTTTGCTCCACTGTGATTAAATACTTGGGGTCATGCAAGACAAATCTTTATTGTCATTGCACAAACATACCATGTACACAGCGCAACAAAACTGGACCACTGCCCCACATGGTGCAAGAGGGGGGCATGCACCAATAAAAACACACGCAACCATGAAAAACAGAACAAACTAGAAGCACTCGGAGAGCGCAGACCTCCGCCAAGGCTGATCAGTGCCCCCCCCCCCCCCCCCCCCCGTGGGCCCCCCCACCCCCGATCACCACCAAAATTTCATCATTTCTTCCTTATCCCATTTCCAACAAACCCTGAAAATTTCATCCAAATCTGTCCATAACTTTTTGAGTTATGTTGCACACTAACGATCAGTGGCCCCCCCCGTGGGCCCCCCCACCCCCGATCACCACCAAAATTTCATCATTTCTTCCTCATCCCATTTCCAACAAACCCTGAAAATTTCATCCAAATCTGTCCATAACTTTTTGAGTTATGTTGCACACTAACGATCAGTGGCCCCCCCCGTGGGCCCCCCCACCCCCGATCACCACCAAAATTTAATCATTTCTTCCTCATCCCATTTCCAACAAACCCTGAAAATTTCATCCAAATCTGTCCATAACTTTTTCAGTTATGTTGCACACTAACAGACAGACAAACAAACAAACCCTGGCAAAAACATAACCTCCTTGGCGGAGGTAAATATACACAGAACAAAATCTATAACGTGCACAAATATGCTCATGTGCAAAACAAATAAATAAATATGTGGAGGGAAAGTGGGCGGAGCTTTCTAATACCCCCAACCGGTCACACAACACTTTGCCCCTCCTACTCATTAATACCCCACCTACCCAAGGATTCATTTAGAGTTAACTTTCAAACTTTTCAAAAACTTTTCACATACTTGTTAAAAAAAAAAAATCCCAAACTTCAACTTGTTTGCTTGAAATTCCGCCATCACGCAAACTTGAAATTCTGCCATTACTCTACTTCTGCTAGAGGTAAAGAATATATGTGTCCATTCTGAAAAAAAAAAAATCAGGTGAATAATGTCCGAGAAATCAGTTGTGACAAATTTTCTACGATGAAATGTTCAAAATTTGTACAAAAAAAACAAAAAGTTCCCAACTTTAATAATAATAATAATAATAATAATAATACATCACACTTATATAGCCCTTTTTGGGACACTCAAAGATGCTTCACAAACAAACAAAACAAAAAGAACAGAAAAAAAGAGGCTCAAGAAAATGCAAGTTTGAACAAGTGAGTTTTGAGTAGTGATTTGAAGTTTTGAATCGAGTCTGAGATCCTGATGTTTTGTGGGAAATCCCACCGTCAGACTGTGCACTGCTCCTCTGCTAGTAGTGACAAACGTGTCAAATTTGAAAAAAATCAGGTGAATAATGTCTGAGAAATCAGTTGTACAAATTTTCTAAGATGAAATATTCAAAGTTTGTACAAAAAAAATTAATAATTAAAAGAGTTCCCAACCTGAAATCCTGCCATCTTCTACTAATGGTAACAAACGTGTGCCAAATTTGTAAAAATAAATAAATAAATAAATAAAATCTGGAAAATAGTGTGAGAAATTGGTTGGACAAATTTTCTAAGATGAAATATTCAAAATTTGTACAAAAAATAATAATAATTAAACGAGTTCCCAACTTGAAATCCCGCCATCTTCTACTAATGGTAACAAATGTGTCAAATTTGAAAAAAAAATCTGGTGAAAAGTGCGTGAGAAATTGGTTGGGCATAAATCTCAGACAGACGGAAGGATGGACGGAATTCCTGGTACATCTACAGGGGTTGGACAAAATAATGGAAACACCTTAAAAAATCAACAAAATATAATTTCATATGGTGTAGGTCCGCCTTTTGCGGCAATTACAGCCTCAATTCTCCGAGGTATTGATTCATACAACTTGTGAATTATTTCCAAAGAAATTTTCAGCCATTCTTCAGTTAGAATACCCTCCAACTCTTTTAGAGACGATGGCGGTGGAAATCGACGTCTTACTTGAATCTCTAAAACTGACCATAAATGCTCAATAATGTTGAGGTCTGGGGACTGTGCCGGCCATACGAGATGCTCAACTTCATTAGAATGTTCCTCATGCCATTCTTTAACAATTCTAGCTGTATGGATTGGGGCATTATCATCTTGAGGTGAAGGTGTTTCCATTATTTTGTCCAACCCCTGTATATACTCCCTCTGGGGCAGGTGGGGGTTTAGCAAATACAGTGAAGACACATTTTACCAGATCTGTTTATCCAATGTTCCTATATCTACAGCTCAGTCAGAATCAGAACTTCAGGAAAACACTGTTTCGATCGTCATTCAGTCGTTCATGACTTAAGTCCGTCCTACCCCAATTAGTGCTTTATAAGTCTGGCTGCGTTCATCCATCCAACACCTACTCAACAACGGTGCCAAACCCTCTTCTCCATCTCCCCAAACTCCTACTGAATGAAACAATAAGATTAAGCTGTATTGTTCCGGTGTACTTCATTTATTTATTCGAACTTGCTGATGAGATCATTAATCTTTTTGTGATTTCAGTGAATATCTGCGTCATGGTTCAGCATCACTCGAGCAGAGAAGCTGCCAATTACAAAAGACCTTCCATCCATTAAATGGTTAAATGTGACCTCGGCATCCTGCCTGAAATATTAGACGTGCAGTTGGTGATTCATCTGCAGGTCTGTGGGGGCTCTGGAGGTGGAATACAGAATGACGAGGTCCGAAAACATACGCTCGCCCCTGCACTGGCACAATTAATATTTATTCTTCTGTTCCTTCCAGAAAAGACAGGTCAACATTACATGCAAATAGGAGAGAAAAATACAGCAGAAAAACAACGAGAAAACAAAGAAGAGAAAGTCAATATGTGAAGCTCTGCTAAACACTGGATAAAGGCTGGCAGAGTGAGACTTATCCACCCATGAAGACACAAACACCTATCTGTTAAAGGCAGAACGCAAGATTTAAAGGTGTCCAATATTAACCCTTTATCGGGCAAGTGACTGTTTTTGGTAATTTACACATGCATTACAAGATAGTGACAGCAACAGTTCCAGTGAGGACAGTGAGTCAACAAACTCAGGTCCAATGTGGTCTACAGGGTCTGGAAGGTCCACCTCTGCATGAACAGTAAGTGTACCTGCTCTGTTTGGTACCATGAAGTAATGGTACTAATGTAAGGACTGATGAAGTAATGGTACTAATGTAAGGACTGATGAAGTAACGGTACTAATGTAAGGACTGATGAAGTAACGGTACTAATGTAAGGACTGATGAAGTAACGGTACTAATGTAAGGACTGATGAAGTACTGGTACTAATGTAAGGACTGATGAAGTACTGGTACTAATGTAAGGACTGATGAAGTAATGGTACTAATGTAAGGACTGATGAATCAATGGTACTAATGTAAGGACAGATGACGCAATGGTACTAATGTAAGGACTGATGAAGTAATGGTACTAATGTATGGACTGATGATATAATGGTACTAATGTAAGGACTGATGAAGTAATGGTACTAATGTAAGGACTGATGAAGTAATGGTACTAATGTAAGGGCCGATGAAGTAATGGTACTAATGTAAGGACTGATGAAGTAATGGTACTAATGTAAGGACTGATGAAGTAATGGTACTAATGTAAGGGCCGATGAAGTAATGGTACTAATGTAAGGACTGATGAAGTAATGGTACTAATGTAAGGGCTGATGAATCAATGGTACTAATGTAAGGACAGATGACGCAATGGTACTAATGTAAGGACTGATGAAATAATGGTACTAACGTAAGGACTGATGAAGTAGTGGTACTAACGTAAGGACTGATGAAGTAGTGGTACTAATGTAAGGACTGGTGAAATAATGGTACTAATGTAAGGAATGATGAAGTAATGGTACTAATGTAAGGACTGTAAGGACTTCTAATATTTTATACAATTACTTCTTGGATGTTATTTATTTTTTGCCACTTAAGGTAAAGAACCAAATATGGTAAGTTCATTGACCTTGATTTTCTACATTTAATTTTTTTTTTTTTTTTACTAATTTCACAAAAGTAATAAAGTCTTGTTCGGTCTTCCACTAAATTGTGAATTTCACAGTATTTCTACAAGTCCCCTATAAAGGGTTAAACTATTTTGAGATGTAGTTTATAACCACCAGTGTGTGAATGTGTGAGTGAAAGAATAATGGATCAATAAAGTAAAGTGCTTTGGGTGCCTTGAAAAACGCTACAGAAACCCAATCCATCACCATTATTATTATTATTTTAAAAAGTTACCATAATGTACCTGATGTAGCTGACATATTTAATAAAACCAAATTAATGTCACATATAAAGTAGACTGAAGCTCAGAATGTTCAGTATTCATCAAATTAATTAATTTGTTAGAGCTAATAAATATTACATAATTTCTAGTCATGTTCTTGGTAACATAATTAGACTTCCATCAATACAATAATTCTGTACTCTCATCCTTTTTGTTTAAAATTACTACTTCTACTCAATAATATTGGATCTCATTTTGCTTTTTATTGTTTTTATTGTTTTAACATTTGCATAAATTGTACAAAAAAAACTACTGAATGAAGCGACATATTGGAATTGAGGGCCTGAATAGCTTTTCATCGGTCGTTAACAACAAGTATGTGAATCTTTGCAGTGATATAAATTGTAAGTTCTCCCTTGGCGAGGGTCCGTTTAGAGTTTACGCACAGGCATCTGCAGCTGAACGCCGTCCAAACGTGTTTACGGTCCAACATCATGACTTTACAGCCTCGGCAAACAGTTCACACAAAGCTGTGCAGGTTACAGTCAACAAACTAAACACCATCAGTGATGCCACATTCAGATAACTGAAATAAACATGGCAGCACATCCACAGTAATGCTAAAGATGGCCCGCCCATTTTTACAAAGACAGGTTGTGAATCACAGGATGCACCACTCTTGATTCATTTCTTCGTAGTTTTCTAATGGCGGTTTCTTCAGGATTAATTCACTGTTCGCCACGGTATAAGTCAAAGTTAGAAGCTGAAATTGAAAACTGAACGTCCACCCACTGGACAAGAACTCAAATAGTTAAACATCACATCCAATCTGACTAGGGATGTCCTGAGAACCAATACTTATGATACCATTTGATACTCTGATGAAAAAAGAATCATTGATTCTGATTCTTTTAATAAACGGAAAAACCGATGCCTGCGTAAGAATTGATACCCTACTCTTCCGGAATTGAGGGGGGCAGTACGCACTGACATTACACATGCAACAGGTACAAGAGACTCATGAAAGAATGGACGCACATAAGCCACTGTGCAAACGCTGCCACCGCGGAATTCAAACAAAGTGTGTGTGTGTGTGGGGGGGGGGGGGGGGGGGGGGTGGTGTACCACGAACCTAGCAAAGCACCTTCGAGACAGACACCCAGATCTGTTTAAAGAATTCAAGGTGAGTTCTGTTATTCGGCGTTAAACATCTGACATGCGATATCATCAGGGCTCCACATCGGCACTGGTCCAAGACATGTTGACAATAAGAACCTACACCAGCGGTCACTAACAGGTGGACCACGGTCCCGGTCTGGACCCAGAAGCCGTTCCATATGGACCCGGACCTACAGCCGGTGGTGGAGCCCTTCTATTTTAACCAGTGTAGCTTAAGGTACAGTAGAAGAGGAAACGCACAGACCAATCGCATGTATGTAGAACTACCCCACATGATACCACTCAGCCAATCACGTCTGTGCATTCAAAGCAGGAAACTGTGACTGACAGTGCAACAGATGAGAGAGTTAGAGGCAACAGCAATATTCATTTATATGCAAATACTTAAAGTATTTCTTATTTAAGTTTATGGGTTCTTCTGATTTTTTTTTTTTTTTTACCGTGGTATCAATTTGGTATCGAGATTCATGTACTTTTAGTGGTATCAGTATCGATTACTGAATATTTGGTATCGTGACATCCCTAACTCTAACTACAATTTATTTTCTGTTACATAAACAACATGTACATTGTCACCTTATCATTTAATGTTACTCGCTTATCAAATATTATTTTAACAAATTACTAAAACTGAAACCAATTAATTTGTCCAAAGTTATATTTCCTGACATTGGTGAAAATACCATATTTTTTTAAAAGTTTAACTTACTGACTAGCAAATTACTTGTTCCTTGTATGTTGAGTGCTACATGTCTGTCCAGTGCCTGTCGTAAGTATTCCCCCCCTTGGTTGTTTTACTCTTTTATTGCTTTCATAAATCAATCATGTTCCATAAAATGTGGCCTTTTTCACACAAAAATGTATTGGAAATAACTCTTTAATATCAAAGTGAAAACAGATTTCTACAAAGTAACGTCAATGAAACAAAAATATATTAAGAAAAAAAGGCTAATTGTTTGCATAATTATTCACCCATTTTAAATTTAATTGTCTAATTCAATAAAGGTCTATCCAACTGGTGCCAATAGTCTCACAATTAGTGAAATGAGAATCACCTGAATGGTGTGGGTGTGTCTTAAGTGATGGAAGTATAAAACACCTCTGTCTGGAGGGTCCACAGACTGGTTGATCAGTATTCCTGGCTAGCTTTTTTGTGTGAAAAAGGCCAAATTTTATTGACCATGATTTATTTATGAAAGCAATAAAAGGGTAAAACATCCAAGGGGGTGAATACTTATGATAGACACTGTATGTCTGGTTTTTAGAGTATCTTTTTGGAGGTGCACACAAATGGCATTGTATGAAAATACAATGACAATAAAGTCTCTTATCTTATGTGCTAAGTATGTTACTGTTTCTCATTCATTTAAACACTTTTTCCTTCACAAATGTTTGGTGTGTCTTTTTTTGCCTCACATTTCTACACAGGAATGAAATCACACTCATGACAAATGTTGACTTTTCGATACTACATCACAGCGGTTCAATAATTAATTTGTCCAAAGCTGTATTTCCAGGCGTGATGAACATACCAAACAACACTGACGATGCTGCTGGATTACATGTCATTTCCTCTCGACAGTATTCCCTCTGCACACATGGTCACCGGGGAATGAATAAATACAATATGTCCGTAACATCAGAACAGACACTTCACAAAGCACTGACAAACAGAGTCTCCAGTATTCCCCAATGACATGAACCACACACACACACACACACACACACACACACCTCCATACAGTCGATCCACAGAGTCCACAGTGGTTTCTCTGACGGTAAACAGTCCAAGCCTCGGGGAAGAATCACCCGCCGCTGAAACACTCTGACTCACTGCATCACATCTTAATTCACTTCCTACCTTCATTGCAAAAACATATTTTCCAAAAGCTGCAGTTTTAACATAAAAATACTCACATGTAATGAATTAAAAGACAAACCAAAATGAAAAGTGGACATGTCCATCAGGTTTTTTCTTTGGTTTGTCACAGATGTTTTAAGAAAAATTCACAGCTGTGTCTGAAGTCACACCTTTTTACCACACCATGCACTAGAGTTAATTTTGCACCATTTTATTTAATGGTATTTTTCCACTCCATGGTGATGACTCCATTCTACCTGCTTATGGTGCTTTGTTTTCTGCTGCAGAGATAGAGTCCTGCCCCTCCGCTGGTTCCCATTAGGGCTGTGTATTGGCAAGAATCTGGCGATACAATACAAATCACAATACTAGGATTACAATATGATATATCACAATATATCACGGTACTGTTAAAAAGGCATTTTTTATTGGTTTTCTTTCTTTTTTAAAAGATTATACCCTGGAAGAAATGAATTACACCAGAAATCTGCACAAATACTAAACACAATTTTATTTGATCACAACAGGATCTAATGTTATATCACAAAATGTTCCTGTGTTAAAACTTAAATTATGTTTTACAGACATTACAGTTTAAGATCCTGCTCAAATGTTCATATTCTATTAGTTCAGAACTAACATGACAACATTATTTTTGTGTAATCCCAACAAAGAAACTAACATTATTTAATAAAACAGTGTTAAATAATAAATAAAACATAAACATAAAAGAAAAACAAAACAAAAAGAAAAGAAAAGCACTCGAAGAGCGCAGACCGCCACCAAGACAGATCCCCCCCCCACACACACACACACACAACATCTGCATTTGAAAAAATACCTAAAAATATTGACACAGTCCTTTTTAATATCCATACAGTACTGTGAAATGAAATAATACGATATATTGCAGAACTGATAATTTCTTACACCCCTGGTTCCCACTGGACGTTATTTCATGTATTTTTACAAACAAACCATTTTTTCATCCTATTTCAAATGTGCCATCAATTACACATTATGTTTCTCCAGTTAAAAGACACTTTTAAAGACAGTACAATATCATTTACTTTACTATGAGGTAGAAATATTCATTATATAATCTATATATTCCAATCATTTGAAATAACAGTGATTAATTTACATAATGGTGGTAATTCTCTCCATTTCACCTGCAAAAAAGGTCAAACAAAAAAAAAATTTATTTGCCATCTGGTGATATTTTAAAGACTTCATCTCATTGCGTCTCACTGTTCTGCAGCTCATTCCATGGACAACGAGTTCTGTCAATAAATGGCTCCTCTTCATGACGTTTATTTGCACAATTAAAATATTAATAGACTTACAGTACAGTGGTGGAAGTGAATGCCATCTCTCAGCACCTCAAGGGCTCATACCAACACATTACATCTTGTTTTTAGAGAACACATAAAAAGTATTAGGAGGTGAAAATCACTCCAGTCTGGCCATGACGCTGCAGAGACATGAGGAGAATGCAGAGATGGAGTCACAATGAGGATATCTATGTGACTTTTGTATTTGTGGTCTTTTTAATTAAATACTCTCATTATCTGTAGTCTGATATTTCAACAGGTTCACCACAAACACTGATTCTTGACATATAAAACTAACTTTTTTCAAATATATGTACAGTATATTTGATGGCGTCATCTGTACATATTTTCTTTTTTTCTGAAAGGGCTTCACCTCTTTACAACAGCACACAATCCTGTGTGTGTAGCATGAAAAAAATGAGTATCAATGATTCTTTTTTCATCATAGTATTGAATGGTATCGTGAGTATCAGTTCTCATGACATCCCTAATCTGTAACCATTCATGTTTTAAACCATCAAAATATGGATAATTATAAGGCAAATTTTTCATATTTCAAAACTTCATCAAACATTCAAAAATCAAATTGCTCAAAACTGTGAATCCACTTTGTAGACATTGTCCCAAGGAAGATACATAAACAATTTAAATGAACCCGACCTGTAGTTACAGAGAAGAAGATTGCTGACTGAAATTTAGATATTGGTGACCTTGAGTTTGACCCTTCAAGGTCACTCAAGGTCAAATATCATGGACCCAAATGAAAGTCCATATATGACTTCCTATCAGTCCTCAATAGGAACTATATTAATATCTCTAACGATTTCCATGTTATAAGCCATCAAAATATGGCCCATTGCAAGTAAGGCTGATATTTATTATTTCAAAAATTTGTAAAAAATCTTAATTAATTTTTTTTAAACTTAACAAAAGTTGTAGACATTTTCCCAAGGAAGTTAAATATAAAATTTGAAATTAATCTGACCAGTAGTTTCATCAGAGATATCTGAAGACATTGCTAATGAAGACGTCAACAAAGCTAAAAATGACAATGTACGTCATGTAACTTTATCGCGGTAGCCCTACACATCTAAATACAGCACTTTTGTGGTACGTTTCAACACTCTCACAGGTTTTTTGTATCAATAAATTTTATGAATACATTTCAATTTGGATTCACCATCTTCTGTAGTTTAAGTAATTGTTTAGGTAATAAAACGTGGTGCAATACAGATGAAAAAAACCCAAACTTTCTCTGAAACACTGTATTACTTACCATGGGCCTCCTACAGCCTGAGCGCTCATGTTTCATTTGCTCTGACAGATCTGTCTGACCTCACCGCCATTTGAGCAGCCGGTAACCACCATTTATTTAATACGGGGCAGGTTTGATGAAACCACTGACAGACGGGCATCACTGAGAAACTTCTGTAAACACTGATGGCTCCTGTTGATGTCAAACAGTGTTTTGGACTGTATGTTCCCTAAGCATACAACAAACAGCTGCATTTAGAGCTCATATTGATAAGGAAGACGCTTTTGTTCATTTCTGGCAGAACTTGTTGAGTTTAATTTACCAACTGTCTCACATTTCATTGCTCTGGCCGGTTGCAGATCAGTGGCGTTTTGGCTCACAACCACTGATAACATGCCCTGCAAATCAAAACTAGACTGAGATGCTCCTGACTAATTCTCACTTGATAATTTCAGGCTGCTGTATCTATTCCATGAGTTAAAAAACGTGAAAAAATTGGATAGTTTTAATGGCCCACTAGTGATTACAGATGGCAATCAATTCAATTTTATGCCCTGGTAAAACAAACCTCATCAGGAAGACAGCAATCAACTTCTGCAAATATTTGTATTTCTTTACAGAGCTGCAACCGAATTATCGACTCAAAGTGATCCAAAAAAAATCACTCAACCACAATTCTCCTGAATCAAAGCTTTGTTTCCTTCGTTTCTCTGCTGTTAAACATTGGTTCCACTGTTGTGTTTCACACGGACGCTTATCGTGACGCACAAAGAAGCTTCAATTCAGGAAAACTGTAACAGAATATTTCCCTTCAATCAATTCGAGTCAATTAATCGAATCGGGAATTTTTGCATTCACTTCAAGCATCTAATCAATTAATTGGTTGCAGCTCTATTTCTTTATGTTCCACTGGCTCATATAGAGGGGGCGGGGCTTAAGACTTGTTCCCTAACCAGCCACCAGGGGGCGATGGACATAGTTTTCCTTCACTTTAACTCAGTGTTTTTCAACCTTGGGGTCAGGACCCCATGTGGGGTCGCCTGAAATTTCTAGTAATGGGTCAAAACACAGTAAAGTCCCATCAGAGAGCGAACTTTAATTGATTGCCATTCCAACATTTATTTCAGTATAAAGTAGCTTCTTGTTTTAGATAATCCCTTATGGTCCAACTAAAGAAAAAATGAATTGACAACTAAAAATGTGGGTCATTTAGCAATAATAATCTGTCAAATTGTCTCTAAAATGTCCCATCAGACAGGTTTCGAATACCGTGTTTTGACCCTAATTGATAAAAATGAAAACTTAGTAATAAAAAAATATATGGTGAGTTGACACAGACAATCCCAATACATAAAAGACATGACAAACTGAGTGTGAAACTGAAGCACTGTGGTTCTGTTTATCTGTCAAATGTTCATTGTGGTCAGTTTCAGATGCTGCAGCTCTTTCATAATTCATAGTTTCAGTTCTTGTTTGTTCAGTATTGTCAGCTTTGTAAATCCAAGCTGGACTGACTGTACATATCTTGACCAAGGAAAATCCAATTCTCCCTTTGTGCAGTAATCTACACCTGGATTTACTGCCTCTGTCCATAATAATATACATTATATAGACTAAATGTCCTCTAAAATTAACGTTCATTTGCAACATAGTATAGCAAACTACTACAGGATTAAAAACAAATTAATTTCAGCAAAAACATGTCTCTGTTTTGAATGTCTGGGGTCGCCAGAAATTTGTGTTAAAATGGGGTCACAAGCCAAAAAAGGTTGGGAACCACTGCTTTAACTGTTCCACCCATGAATCAGATCAATTTATTTCCAATCAAAGGACAAAATCAGATTGTTGTTGACTTAATTTTACACTGCTACACTGATGCAGCTACATAAATATATTTCATTTCATTTCATAAGACAAAAACGGTCTACACACAACCATTTTAGCTAAGTATCCCTATTAATTTCTATTTAGAGAGCACAGCATGTCATTCTTAATCGTCATCTACACTCATGAGGAAAATGATATAACAAGATCACTGTCAGAGTGATTTAATAAACGATGGAAACACTGACAGCCAATTAGAAAATATCTGAATTTACGGAGAAATAATCACATTCAACACATCATGTTGCGACTGAGCATCACTGATTTAGAAGTTATTTACATTATTCTGTCAGTAGCTTATGGACTTCTTTTGCTTTTGAGGATATTTTTAGGTACCTACACAAACAAACAGCAGTGTTGTGTCTTCAAGACTTTGTGGATTATTGGAATAACCAGCAACAGCGCTGAAATATTTAGTGCAACCTCTTTATTTTTGTATGAGAAATTGCATTATTTTTGGTCTTTACTCTTCTGGATCATAGTTGAGGTTGGTACATATGTCAGTTTTCCTTTGCTTTATGTTATTTTTGTAATTATTTATTCTGGCTTTCTTGGATATGAGAGGAACTGAGGACATTCTAAAAATAATAAAATAGTTCCAATGTCCCTGTATCTCAGCGTCACATTCTATCAAGAATTGATACGTTGAATTTGTGAGCTTGTCAGGTTCTGTTCTACTGTATGTTCCAGTCGTGTCAGTCTTGACGCAGTAGATCAATCTCCCCACAGAAGTGGATGGTACTTTAACTGGAGGAGAACTCAACTCATTCAATCAAAGTCCACATATGACTTCTATCAGTGATCAATAGGAACTACACTGATATCTCATATCCATTTACATCTTATAAACCATCAAAATATGGGAAATTATAAGGCAAATTTTTAATATATCTAAAATTCATCAAACATTCAAAAATCAAAATTGCTCAAAACTGTGAATCCACTTTGTAGACATTGTCCCAAAGAAGCTACATAAACAATTTAAATGAATCCGACCCATAGTTTTGGAGAAGATGATGTTTGAAATCTAGTGACCTTGAGTTTGTCCCTTCAAGGTCACTCAAGGTCAAAGGTTATGGACCCAAATAAAAGTCCATATATGAATTCCTATCGGTGCTCAATAGTAATTACATTGATATCTCTAACCATTTACATGTTATAAACCATCAAAATATGGACCATTAGAAGTAAAGACACATTTTTAATATTTCAAAACTTCGTTAAAAAATCAAAAATTTAAATATCTAAAAAACGTAGACAAACTTTGTAGAGATTGCCCCAAGAAAGCTACATAAAATATTTGAAATGAATCAACAGATTAATCGTAGAGGATGTTTGACGAAACTGCTAACAAAGACAACGACAAAGGCGATGAAAAGACAAAAAATTGCTCATGGCCAGTCGCCCGGTGAGCTAAAAAAAAAAAAAAAGGATGTAACGATTACCAGTATAACAATAAACAGCGGAAAAATTGCAAAAAGTTAGCATTACTGTTTAAATTCTAATTATCATGATAATCGTGTTTGATTACCACACTTTTCCAGAGAAAATGCCTATGTAAAGATCTGCTTTTATGTCAAATATTTGAGTATAGTTTTAATTTATTACAATTTCAATTTTATATACCTAATATTTGGAACCAATATTCACTTTTAAAGTCTTTTAAAAGGTTTGTTAAGCATCTTTGTGTTATTGATGCAATCAAGTATATAAATTTTTTAAATTGAATTTTATATATTTTTTTGTGTTTTCTGGCCTTTTATGTTGATATAGTAGGTTAAAGTGAAAAAAATAGGCAGTTGTTATAAATGAAGTTGTGCTGAAAAAAAAAATCCCAAACATGGGTATAGTAAACATTTGATATAGTATATAAGGCAAAATCAAAAGTACTGAAAAACAGCCAAAATAGACCCAGACCACTAAGGGTTAATACTTGAACGTTTCTGCCAACAGAAAGTGCATTGTGCCAATTATTTTATTTGGGTTTTTTTGTTTTGTTTTGTTTTTTTAATACAACTTGGTTAAATTATTTCAGTGTGTGTATAAGTACTTTTTGAACATTTTGAGCACAATTTCAACTAGAAGCACTCGGAGAGCGCAGACCTCCGCCAAGGCTGATCAGTGCCCCCCCCGTGGACCCCCCCACCCCCGATCACCACCAAAATTTCATCATTTCTTCCTTATCCCATTTCCAACAAACCCTGAAAATTTCATCCAAATCTGTCCATAACTTTTTGAGTTATGTTGCACACTAATGATCAGTGGCCCCCCCTCGTGGGCCCCCCCACCCCCGATCACCACCAAAATTTAATCATTTCTTCCTTATCCCATTTCCAACAAACCCTGAAAATTTCATCCAAATCTGTCCATAACTTTTTGAGTTATGTTGCACACTAACGGACAGACAGACAAACAAACAAACAAACAAACAAACAAACAAACCCTGGCAAAAACATAACCTCCTTGGCGGAGGTAACAATACCGCGATAATAATGATAACGGTGATAATTTTGGTCACAATAACCATGATAAGAAATTTTCATATCATTCACCTCCCTACTAACAAAAAAAAAAAAGAGTTTAATGTTTTTCAGACCTTAATCACGCTATCTTTAAGCACAAGTTTAACCATATAAATAAACAAGTGGTATCAGGCACAGCAAACCCCGCCCCTCTCCTGTATTTTGCCCATTTTAAGTAAATGGGAAGAATTTTTTAAAAATTAAAAATCATTAAAAATTGTAACTTTTACCTATTTTTCCTGGAATGACATCTATTCTGGGCCACTAGCAACCTATAAACCTAGAAAAATACAAAAACCAAGGCACTCTCATAATTTTAAATTACCTTCATTAATTATGGGATGTCTCAATGGACCTCACTAGTGGGGTCCTTGGTTTTTGTATTTTTTTGTGTATTGACGATCCCTTCACCAAAGAGCGCCTCTTTTACTATTTTTCCATTACTGCCTGGAGGTCCATGAAGCATTCATCTTCACCGTTTTTTCACAAATCTACAAACCCAATTTGGTACATGTTGAACCTGCACACTGTAAAAAAAAAAACGGTAATATTCCAGCAACTGGGGCGCCAAAAAAAATACTGTTAAATAACAGAAAATAACCATCTCATAGAAATACGGTAATTTTCCATAATTAAAATACAGTTTTTTGCCCTAACTTTACATGAGATTTTGCATATTGTTTTGACTTTTTAATGTTTAATAAAGAATATTTTCATGTATTAAAACAATCAAATTACCTATAAATATATAAATAATTTTCAATGAGACTCAGTTGCCCAATCCACTGATAAAAACTGTATTTGGACAGTTTATCAGTGCTTATACATGTTATACATTCACAAAAACACATTTATTCAACATTTTTGTAGTGAAACCTCCCGTAATTACACAAGATACTTGTCAATTAACAAACAAGTCTGGTTAAACTCACAGGACAAATATTTACAGTTAATTGTCAGTAATTGTATCTCAATTTATTTTTTTTTATAGTATTAAACTTTAAATTAATGGTTTAATCTCATAAATAGAAAATAAATATTTGTGAAATTACCATACGTCTGCAAATGTATTTTAACTATTTTTCTGTGAAAAAAGATAAAATTTCTTTTTAAAAAAATGGAAATTTTACGGTCATTCACAGTTACAGTTTTTCGTGTTATTTTACATTTGACATGTAAAATCACAGTCTATTTTTGTCATTTCATTGATATTTTCCTGTATCTTAAAAATACAGAAAAAATCTGTGAAATAAACAGTGAAAATTCTGTTAAATTACTGATTTTTTTTACAGTGTGGAGGTCCATGAAGCGTTCATCTTTACCGTTTTTTCACGCATCTATAAACCCAGTTTGGTATGAATTGAACCAATAGTTTTGCTGCTACAAAAACAAACAAACCGAAAACAATACCCCTTTCCTGCCCTTTGGGGGGGGTGGGGGGGGATAACATGACCTTGAATATAACAGATGGACACTGACCACCGCCGTCAGTGGAGTGGCATGGTGTTTTCCATCAGCTGATACTCAGCCGATACATCTGATCAGTATTCCTCCAGGACTGCAGCTCATGGCTCTTCTCTGGCTGCTCACACTGTTGTCATTATCGTTATAGTTCTCAGTATGGATTGCCGTTCTACTCAGTGAAGTTAATACCGACACATTTTTCAGTGCGACACAGTGACTGAAAATGTGCTCCGTGATACGAATGTGCAGAGTATTAAAGTGAACCATGTTCTGCTCATTGTAACATACATGTACTGTGTGCGTTGTGGGAGAAAGAGAATAACTGATCACAGTCTCTCCAGCCTCTCTCTCTCTGTGGGTTAACCTCACCTCACTCGACCACAGTAACCCCCCCATTCTCCTCTCTCTCTCTGTATTATCTCTGACCGTCTCTCGCCCGGTCCTCATCTATCTCTGCCATGTTCTCCTCCTCTCGCTCTCTAAACAGAGGGCCCTCTGGGGTTTACATGGTGGACCAACAACCACACCTCCCAACACACACACAATCACAACAAGAGAACACAAGCTCTTACACAAAAGTGATCGATCCATCAGGCCGTTCTTCTGCTGTTTGATGTTGAATATATTACACGTACCGCTATGTAATTATGTAAATACTCTACATTTTACATTCTAATTCAATGGTTCAGCCCCTGATATATATTTAATTGCACAAATTTTATTTCCATTCTCGTTTATTTATTAAATCACTGAATAAACAATGCAATGCTTTAGGCGAAAGAAGTACTATAATATTTATATTGCAGTTTTCTGAATAAAAATGTGGAAAAAAAAACACAAACATCCATGGGATACTTCTGCATTTGCCTGGGGATGTTTGTAAAAAAATAAAAAATTAATGTAATAAATATGAATAAATGAAATATAAACCCACTTGTGTTTGTTAAGAGGGAAAAACAAACAGTGGATACAAACAATGAGTAACTAGAACAGACCATTATGAGTCAAATGAGGCATTTGGACAGCGTAGACAGACACTGAGACGCCACATTGGCTGTAAAACATGATCTGTATCCAGACACGTTCAGCTCCAGATCAGGAAAAACTCATGTTAGTTCAAGTAGTGACATCAGCATCCAAGCAGAACGAGGCAGAAAAAGGACATATTCGCCTTTTCTCTGGCTCTGACAGAAACAGGCTGTTGGTGGACTTAGTTTCAATGGCGGCACAAAGTAAAACATCTAAAGGTGTCTCATCGTGAAGGGAAAGACAGCAAGAAAAACAAGTGTCAACAATAACTGGTCCATTGTTTGAAAAAAAGTTTTAAAAAAGTAAAGAAATATATTATAAATAATAGCAATAATAAGAAGAGCAACTATGTGCAATTTAAAAAAATGTGATTGTCTGAATAAGGTGGATAAAGTGGGTAAAGTACAGACAGGATTATAGGTTATTATACTATTTTTTACCCTTGTGGGAACACAGTGGTCTCTGTAATCGTTTTCAGGCCAACAGAGAATTGCACCGGTGCCGGGTCCTGCTCCTAATCTAGAACCGGCCGACATGTTCACACTGTAAATCAGAGCGTTCAGGAACCAAAAATATGGTTCCAACGGGCACCAATTAAAACTTGGTTTTTCTAAGTGAACCTTAACGACATGAGTGGACGTCACCAGGTCGATCCAGGTCATAAGCGGAAAAATAAACAAACCAAGAAAACATGAGCGTGGAAAATGTCAGAGAAACCAAGCTGGAATGTTCTGTGTTGCATTAAATAAAAACCATCTTTTGACAGTTCTGCGTCATCTTTATTGCCACTCGTACATTCACTTGCTGACATACAGTTTTTCTCCTACAACCTATCCCATCATGCATCAGTCCTTCTGCACTTAAGGTATTTGTCGAGGGACAAAACGTAGCAATACGACAACTACCTTTTTTTTTTTTTTTTTTGGGTGGTGAGGTAACGTCCTCTGTCGATGACGTGTCATGGGCTCGCAAAATGGAATCAACACGGGCCAGTCACGGGCAAGCACTTCAGTTCCCAGTGGAACCCAGTGGAAAACTAGGGCTGCAACTAACGAGGATTTTAATAATCGATTTATCTGTAGATTATTTTAATAACTAATCGATTCATCGGATAAATACAAAAGGAAAAAAAGGGGGGGGGGTTTACGTTCCATAAGTGCCACAACTACTGTAACCGAAAATGAAAACTTAACTTTGGACTAGGGGTGTGTATCGGCAAGAATGTGGCAATACAATACAAATCACAATACTAGGATCACGATACAATATATCACGATACATCACAATATATGATACTGTTAAAGGCAATTTTTGGTTTGTTTCTTTTTTTTTTTTTAATCATTATTTCCTTGAAGAATTGAATTACACCAGAAATCTGCACAAATACTAAACACATTTTTATTTGATCACAAGATCTAATGCTATATCACGAAATTTTCCTCTGTTGAAACTTAAATTATGTTTTACAAACATTATAGTTTAAGATTCTGTTCAAATGTTCATATTCTATTAGATCACAACTAAGATCATGTCGTGTTAATAATAAATAAAATATAAACAAAAAGGAAAAACAAAAAAATAAAAATGAACCTCCACAATATCTGCATTTGAATAAATACCTAAAAATATCGATACAGTACTTTTTAATATCGATACAGTATTGTGAAATGAAATATCGCGATATATTGCAGAACTGATATTTTCTTACTCCCCTACTTTGGACGTTGGACTCCCAGCTTCTATGCCTCTCTTTTGCTCTGGAGTTTACATGAAATTTTCACAATTTCTAGCCTATATGCTATAAAATGGAGACGGATGAAAACATTATAATTACAACGATAGTGTCCAACTAGCTAGCGAGCTAAAGTAATCACGACATGTAGGCGGGGCTTCCCGGCATCCAAAGCCTCAGCCATGCTCCTCTGTGTTTTCCTTTGTTACGTGCTCAAAACCCAACGAATCAACTGCCGAATTCATTGCCAACTCTTAAGAATCAATTTGGATCGATGTGATCGATTCATTGTTGCAGCACTACTAAAAACAGCTTGTGTGGAAGTGGAACCAGGACCGGAAACCTGAACCGGTTTTGGCCCACAGGCCAAAGGTTTGACACCCTTGACTCAGACCTAAACTTTAACAGCCACATTAAATCAATTACATCATCAGCCTTTTACCATCTCAAAAACATTGCCAGAATCAAAGGTTTACTGTCTAAACCAGACTTAGACAGACTAATCCATCCATTTATCTCTAGCAGGTTAGACTACTAGAACGGCCCTCTGACTGGACTCTCTAAACCAGCTGTCAGACAGCTGCAGTACATCCAGAACGCGGCCGCTCGAGTCCTGACTAGAACCAGGAAGTACGACCACATCAGTCCTGTGCTCACATCTCTGCACTGGCTTCCTGTGGCTCAGAGAATAGACTTTAAAACAGCTCTGCTCGTTTATAAGTCTGTCCATGGTCTAGCACCAAAGTACATCTGTGACATGTTGGTCCCATATGAACCATCTCGGACCCTCAGAACCTCAGGGACTGGTCTTCTGCTGGTCCCCAGAGTCAGGAGTAAACAGGTGCAGCTGCGTTTCAGTTCTATGCAGCTAAACTCTGGAACAGTGAGACAGGCCTCTACTGTGGCAATGTTCAAGTCCAGGCTGAAAACAGCTCTGTTCAACTGTGCATAGAACAACTGAAAGGGTTCTATCTGCACTCTGACCTTTTACTTTGTTTTAATTGATTATTATTTATGTTTTATTGATTGTGTTTTAATTGTAATTGTGTGTTTTTAACCTGTCTCTTTTCTATTTTTGTAAAGCACTGTGAATTGCCCTGTGTATGAATAGTGCTATACAAATAAATCTGCCTTGCCTTGTGTTAGAACTATGGCTCAGCCACATATTCCACCATTTGTGTGGAATAAAAGGTTTCTCTACAGAAGAACTGTAATCCAAAACAAATCTGAGGAATTTCATAGTGCAACACAGTGGCACAGCAGCTGCAGCCAAAGCAGGGGAAGGAGAGCTGGCATTCAACTGAACCTCACTGCATCCCAGTTCAAATTAAAACTGACTGTACGAATGGAGTTTTCCCTTTCTTGGGGTTTTACCTTCGATTTATCCAAGAGTTGAAACTGTAGTTACAGTATCGGCAGGCAGGACGGTTTGTAAATAAAACCCAGCGGCGGGTAAAGGGTTAAATTCTGTTAAACCAGTACATGTTTTCCAGCGCGCAGCATGTCCGACACGCTGCTGCAGACGTCTGCCGTAGATTAAGATAAACGACTGCTGCTGCACTTTATTGACAAAGAAAATCACATTTGGATGTTTTTGCTGAGAGCAGAGAGTGTGATGGGAATTGTAAAACACCTGCTCTTCCTTTTGTCTTCCAACATGTGAAGTGGGAGATGCAGAGAACACAACCAAGGCCTGTACTACTGTGGTATATGTACAGCAGCAGCACAACAATACTGTATTTAGACAAAAAAAAGTAGTTTTTAAGTGCTCCCCTGTTAATGTTTTCCATCTGTGATGGACTTGAGGTGTTTTTGGAAGTGAGCTCAGCCATAACTGCTTTTGGCAAATCCGCAGTCCCAGCAGCCGTCTGTGTTGTTTGTACAAGTGGTTAACAAATACCCGGATAAGGAGCGAGGAGCAAAGAGAAGAGCCGGTGAATCTGATGGGACGTGACACCCAAGTAAGAAAAAGAAAACCACGGGCAGCCAATGAATGGGAACAAATTGAGTGGGGCTGTTTTAAAATGGGATCAATAGCAGTCAGGTAGTGAAGATGATGAGGCGTGACGAGCGGACAAAGAGGCCGCTGATGCACAGCAGATCAGGACGGATTAGAATAAAAATCAGGATCTATTTATTCAGCTGCTACACTCACAAGACTATTTTACAAACAGGCCAAACAGGGAAATGCCAAAGTTTCTAAAAGGTAAGTGCAGCAATGTTGAATGTTTTAATTATTGACAAAATCCTTCCAATACCAGCAGCAAATTCATTCCATAAACAGAACTGTCAGGTCCATTTGAGCAAATAAAGCATATAATAAACAATACAGGACATCTGAAGCATACTAATATAAACGATTATAACTGTCACATACATTTAAATAAAGGGATATGGCGGAATTTAAAACAGCACAAATATTATACAAAGACAAAAATGAGTTCCAAGTAACAGACAGAAAGTATTCACAGATAGAGAGGAATTAAATATGACAATATTTTGCTAGGAAAAATCTTTTTAAAAAATGTACAATTCATATTGTGGAGTGGTTTTGTGGAACAGAAATGGCACAAAATATGAAAGTGTGAAAACATCACAAAAAGATGTATAAAAACCTTATTTCCCAGAGATATAGTAAAAATTAATGGGCATACAAAAGTAATAGTTGTTGATGGGATGTTATAATTTCTTGTTTTTCAATACTTAATAATAATAATAATAATAATAATAATGGATTAGATTTCTAGAGTGTTTTTCAAGGCACTCAAAGCACTTTACAATATTGATCCATTATTCATTCGCTCTCACATTCTCACTCTAGTGGTGGTAAACTATTTAATAACTGACCTTTTTAAGAACTGTATACATTAATCATATAAATTTGAGACGATATAAGCTTGGCTTCTTCTTATTACATTTCAGACATAAAGTGTTGTTAAAGATCCACAATGAACTAGTTGTACATTGTGTGATATTCTTTTCCTATTTTTGGTTTAACTTCTTGCCTTCAGTATTCTGGAGTGTTCTGTTTTGTTTCTGATATGTCATTTCTTTTTGCCTTCTGTTCATCTTTGTATTTAATTCTTACTTGTGTTTGAAATAAAATGTATCATTATCATTATAAAATGACAGACAAAGAATATGTTTGTATAAGATGTGTCATGTCACCAGGTATGAGTCGTACCTGTAGAACTAAAAGCAGGGGTGCCCGATACATGCATCGAATCGACGTACTATTCAACACAAAAGTTTTACTCTGAACTTGACTTTATTTATAAAGCACTTTTAATACCCCTCGGTCAAATATAGCGATTGTGTCATTGAAAAGACATGTCGCCATTTGACCTTGAAAAAGTTGGTCAAGGTGACGTATTTTCAATAGTCTTGTGCTGCATGCCAACATGCATCCACAGTATAAATTTGGTCCAGAGATGTCAATGTATTCTTCAGATAATGCAACGTCATTGAATGGACAGACAGGCGACAAAACGATTACATTACCCCTCTTGCCAGAGATGTCCGAGGGGTAAAAACAAACAAAACCCATACAAGAATAATACACATTAGTACATTATAGGGATGTAACGATTACCGGTATAACAATAAACCGCGGTAAAATTGCCAATGATTAGTATTACCATTTAAATTCTAATTATCCTGATAACCGTGTTTGATTACCGCACTTTTAGGGGAAAAAATGCCTATGTAAAGATCTGCTTTTATGTCAAATATCTGAGTATAGTTTTAATTTCTTACAATTTTAATTTTCTATACCTAATATTTGGAACCAATATTCACTTTTAAAGTCTTTGAAAAGGTTCGTTAAGCATCTTTGTGTTATTTATGTAATAAATTATACACTTTTCAAATTGGATTTTATATATTTTTTATGTGTATTTTTTGGCCTTTTGTGTTGATATAGTAGGTTAAGGTGAAAAAAAGATACCAAACATGGGTATAGTAAAGATTTCTTTATATAGTATATAAAGGTAAAATCAAAAGGACTGAAAAACGGCCAAAATAGGCTCAGACCACTAAGGGTTGATATTTGAATGTTTCGGCCAACAGAAGGTATATTGTACCAATTATTTTGTTTTTTTGTTGGTTTTTTTTTTTTTTTTTTTCAAAATACAACGTGGTTAAATTATTTCAGTGTGTGTATCAGTACTTTTTGAACATTTTGAGCACAATTTCAACAATACCAGGATAATAATGATAACCACGATAATTTTTGTCACAATAACGGTGATATGAAATTCTCATATCATTACATCACTAGTACATTATCTATCCTCCCTGTGGAATTTGCCACTTGAGTGAAGTACAGAACGTCCAGTGTGTGATCACATGTCTTGTAACACAGATTCACCACGGACCACCAAACGGGTGGTCAGCAGAACGATCTAGTACAAAACTGCAATGAGCAACATGAAATAGTTAATCTACCACTTTATATCTACTACAGAAGGGCTATAAAACAAGTAGGAGAGCTGGATCAAGTAAAATACTGAAGACCTACCACCTGCATCTGGGATGGGAGGAGGACTTTTTCTACACCATGTCATACGCAAAGTAGGGCTGCAACTAGGGGTGGGTGATCTACCGAACATACGTGATGTATCGAGACTTGGCTCACATGTAGGGCTGTAAGAAAATATCGGTTCTGCAATATATCGTGATATTGCATTTCACAATACTGTATCGATATTAAAAAGTACTGTATCGATATTTTTCAAGTATTTATTCAAATGCAGATATTGTAGAGGTTCAGTTTTGTTTCTTTGTTTTTCTTTTTTGTTTATATTTTATATATTATTATTTAACACTGTTTTATTAAATAATGTTAGTTCCTTTGTTGGGATCGCACAAAAATAAAGTTATGGTGTTTGTTATTAACTAATAGAATATGAACATTTGAACAGGATCTGAAACTGTAATGTCTGTAAAACATAATTAAAGTTTTAACACAGGAAAATTTTGTGATATTGCATTAGATCCTGTTGGGATCAAATAAAAATGTGTTCAGTATTTGTGCATATTTTTGGTGTAGTTCAGTTCTTCAAGGAAATAATTATTTAAAAACAAGAAAAACAAAAAAAATTGCCTTTTTAACAGCATCATGATATATCATATCGTGATCCTAGTATTGTGATTTGTATCGTATTGCCAGATTCTTGCCAATACACACCCCTACTCACATGCAATATATATCATAACTATATCGCGTACATCGAGTATCAACTGTCACACTAACATCAGCAGTAGGAGTTTCACTTCTGTCGTTCCTTCATCGTGACCTCTCACAGCACTTGCCCCCCCCGCCCATCCAGAAAACCGTCTGCTTCAAATCTTCAAATCTACTTCACATCACCATTTTCTCTTCCTTGAATAACAAAGATCACCAAGAATGAAGATCAAACAAGCAAAACACGCAACAAAAAATGTTTATTGGTGAGTTTCTAAAAAAAAAAAAAACATGTATTAAATTTACCAACACTTGGATGTAAGCGAGACTGTCCCCAGTTTTTGCATCACCATTCGCATTATTTAACCTCAGCACTGAGTTCTTGTCGACAGAAACTGAACAGCTCCAAAGTCAACCAACAAACTTCCTCAGCTCCTTTAAAATCTGCTTTAATTCTTGACCATAAAAAGCAATGATCTTCAAAAATCACTCTTCTGTTATGTTTCGCACTGCAAAGTCTGTGTTTAAATGACATTATTCATGTAACAAAGATTCACAAATTACTTTTTTTTCCCTTTCGGTGAGCAATATTGACACCCTTTTTTTCCTTTTACAAAAAAATAAAGTGAGCGGTGTACTTGTTCCAATGATGTCCTGGGTAAAATGTTAAGACTGTTCAGAATAAAAAATTTAATTAAAAATAAAAATCTGCTTTAATTCTAATCACCACTTCGCTCAAACGCTCTCCAAAAACTTGAAAACAACATTTTTCCCGTCTGTGTCCTGCTGGAAGCCTTCAGGCGAGTCTTTCATTTTGTTTCCTCCTGCTGAGCCGTCGTCAAAGTATTCTGAATGATTTCAGGGACACAATCATACAAAAGTCTCCTTAAGTACACTTTTCAAGCCAAAAAACTTTTGTGTTAAACTGTAGAGGAATGTCAGTGGATGGAGTGTACTTTGTTTTCCTTTTATTCTTATAAAAGAACTTGTACGAACAAAAAAATGAAAACTGCTTGGCCATGATTGGATTTTCTTCATGTTCCCTTTTATTTCCTGAAGTAAAAAATACAGGTCATAGAGCAGCAGTGAGGCTGTACTTTTAATCATCATCATTAATCAAAATAAATAATGCTACACAGCCACAGGTAGTACTGTTATAGGATGAATTTAACTGCTGCTGTTTGTCTGACCTGAGGATTTACCGACAATAACGACAGGAAAATCTCAGTACTCATACCTTTTACATTTCTTAAAAAGGATTTATGGTGGAAAATGGAAAAAACAGAAGCTAAAAAACAACAGAATATATTGCCATGTTGGTCTGTGTGTTTGTGTGCGTGTGTGTGCGTGTGTGTGTGTGTGTGCACGCGTTATCTCAGCGAAGGTGTGTTGTTGTTGTCGCCGTCAGTCCGACTGCTCACACAGCAAAGACACAGAGAGAGATGGAGGTGAAATGACACTCCACCCTGACTCCGACCGACCGCTCGCCGGCAGAATAACGATTAGCCGCTCGGCATGCTGGTCACATCGCCTCCACTATCAATGAGTGAGTGAGTGAGCGAGCAGCAGAGTGACATGGAGAGAGAGAGAGGCAACAAGGTGAATAAGAGAAGGAAAGAAAGAGATGAAGATGGAGAGAGGGAGGACAGAGGAGAGAAAAGGTGAACAAGCTGAGAGGGAGGAGATGAAGGGCAGTGATGCTGAGGGAAAAAAAAAAACAAGGGAGGGGGAGCCTGGAGCGTGATGAATGAAGATTTATGGGAACACAAACAAACATAATGAATACACACAAATGTAACACACTGTAAAAAGGCTGCCGTTTGTGTCGGCATGTAAATAAAGATACACAGATTTATTTTGTTTGTCTGTTCATTCAGCCAAGGGAGCCATACTGTTCCCAATTAGGACTGAAAACAATGTAGGGCTGACGGGAATGTTGTTAGTATTAAAGGTAGAGAGAGCTGAAGGCTGCTTTCAGAGTTAAAGAAGATGTAGCACTGAAAAAAAAATAATAAATAAAACTTCTACAGTGGACTTCAGCCATTTGCTTTGGTCTTCCCACAAGGGCTGTGTAATGGCAAGAATCTGGTGATACGATACAAATCATAATACCAGGATCATGCTACGATATATCACGATATATCATGACACTGTTAAAAAGGCAATTTTTTTGTTTCTTTTTTTTTAATGATCATTTCCTTGAAGAATTGAATTACACCAGAAATATGCACAAATACTGAACACATTTTTATTTGATCACAACAGGATCAAATGCTATATCATAAAATTTTCCTGTGTTAAAGCTTAAATTCTGTTTTACAGACATTACAGTTTCAGATCCTGTTCAAATGTTCATATTCTGTTAGTTCAGAACTAACATCAGAACGTAATTTTTTTGCAATTCCAACAAAGGAACTAACAATACTTAATAAAAGAATGTTAAATAATAATAAACAAAAAAGAAAAACAAGAAACAATAATAATCCTCCACAATATCTGCATTTGAATAAATACCTAAAAATATCGACACAGTACTTTTGAATATCCATACAGTATTGGGAAATGAAATATTGTGATATATTGCAGAACCGATATTTTCTTACATCCTATTCTCCACATGTTCATGGCCTTGAATAAATACCATAACAGTAATATGAAACAAATGCTGTAAAAAATAAAAAAGAAACGCGCATCATAACAGACAAAATCACTGCTGTATTTAGTCAAGAAGAAGTCACCATTAGCTGCAAAGCTGCAGGAGACTTTCTTCACCAATGTTTCATCAGATCTGTAAAACCCCAGTCATATCCTCAGTATCATGAATCTGTAAGGCTTTCTGTCATTACTCACCTGAATCTCTTCCCTTATGGTGAACAATTTCAAAGTGTACTCCACCATAAACAAACCATTTCTTTACAAACAGAGCCAGTAGACCACCCGGGCATCTTCAGAATTTTGTCATGATGTGCATTGTGGGAAGCAGAGGTTCGCACAGCAGCAGTGCAACCATACGATATCTTATGGCTGCAACAAACACGATGCAGAAATGGCTGGAGCCATTTGTAAACAAATTATTTGTTTATATTGGAGTACACTTCAAAATTGTTCATCGTGAAGGAAGAGAATCAAGGGGTGAGTAATCACAGAAAGACTTACGGATTTGTGATCCTTAGGCTATGACTGGGGTTTGACAGATTTGATGAAAAATTGGTGATGAAAGTCTCTTGCAGCATTAAAGACTGCATGATCCACACAGTCTCACTCCCACATCATCACATACTAATTCTCATAATTATAATTATAAACAACAATACTTTTGCACACTTACTTATCTACATGTCTTTTAATTATCCTATTCATAATATTTATCTAGTACATATTGTACAAATTACTGTACAAATTCTGTTTAGAGTACACACATATACACACACACACACACACACATATATACATATATATATATATATATATATATATATATACACATACATACATACACACACACATACACAAACATATCTGTATATATGTAGAGCATTACACATATACATATTTACACACACACTATCTTAAATCCCTGTGGATAAATCCACTCCTCTAGCTGTGGGAACATTTCCCTTAATGTGGAGATGGGACTATTCTTCAACTGTAGGTACCAAAGTTGGCCAGTTAAAAACATTTCACTTTCTCAGAACCGTGCAGATACACAGACAGATGCTCTGAGACCTTCCAGTATTATGGTACGCTAGCAGAATCCTCGACTAAGGTATGCTTGATGTTAATGTGGTATTTTAAGTTGGAAGTTCTTCGGTGAACAGAAAACTCCTTCCTGCAGAGCGTACATAATACTTTATGTGGGTCAACTCTTCTGTCTTGTTCTTTTTTTTGTCCTTATATTTCCATCCAGAGGGCCAACATGCTGTTTAGTGTCTTCCATCTTTATGGGTTGGTTCTGCTGCCTGTCACTACCGGATCAACTGCCCGTTTGCGCATGTGCGACGGTAACTCTACTTGGACAAACTGACACAAATGCGTTGGCAGAGACGTGACGCAAATGATGTAGCATGAATTAAATCAGTCCCTCCTGACTTAAAAACAGGGAATTTTAAAGAACAAACATATTTAATGTGGAGATGGGACTATTCCTCAAGTGTAGGTACCAAATTGGCCAGTTAAAAACATCTCAATTTCTCAGAACTGCACAGATACACAAACAGACAGATGCTGTTCCAGTATTATAATATAGATATACACACAAACACATGTACGAATATATATATTTTTATTTAAGGTTTTTAAATTAAAGTAGGTTTAATAAAGCATTCTAAATCTGAATGTCAGTAGTTTTAGTGTAAAACCAACTTGTTTAAGGGTAGAAAAGGGTGAGAGGAAGGGCTTCTATAACAAAGGCAGAGAAAACAAACCCAAACACAGCAGTTTTATCTTCTGTCGGACACACCAAGTCCAATAAGTTCAGCGTTTCCACCTCATCCATCCCCAACCACAACAACAACAATAGCCGGTGAGCGCTCTGACTGCTCTCTGAAGTGATTCTGGATGGAAATGAGGTTATTTAATAGCCGTTTCATTCTCAAAGGCTTCAGAGTAAAAGTCAGTTTTCAGTGTTTTGGTTTTTTTTTTCCTTCTATGCAGACTAATTCGTTTCAAATACAGACATTCAATTTATCTGGTTGGAGACCATGCTGGCATACAGATAAAATAGTCATTATCATTATTCACATAAAAAACACAGCTTAGTTTAGGCATGGACATGTAGAATTGATTACTAAAGGTCTAATCTGTTATAGAATTGAATGTATCGGAGATGATCAATACCTTTTATCAATGCTGACATGGTCGACATTAAACTTATGTCAATGCTGCATCGTGTTAACGGTCAGGAGTCACTGTGGAGAAGACGAAATGGTCCCAAGTGGATGTATGATGTATTGTACTGTTGGAACACCTTCAATATTTCCTTCTCTACTATTGTAGTATTGTAGTATTACTTACTTGTATGTATTTACTGTCATGTTCTGATGTCTCTGTGTACTGTCCGGCTACAGCAGGGGTATCAAACTCACTTTAGGTCTGAGGCCATAATCAGACCAATATGATCTAAAGTAAAATAATAACATAATAACCTGTACATAATGACTCCAAAGTTTCCTCTTGGTTTAATGTGAAAAAAATGTATTATATTATGCCTATAAATAATGACAGCTCCAAATGTTTCCTTTTGTTTCAGTGCAAAAAAAATTTTAAATGATGAACATATTTACATTAACAAACTATCCAAACTACAAATGTGTGAATAACTTGAAAAAAACTCAATTTCTTAGGAACAATAAGTGCAATTTTATACAAAATTATACAAGTACATTACAGATCAGATCTACAAATATTGTTAAAATTGCACTTAATTTTCTTTAGACATTACGGGTTGTTCATACTTATTCAGGTTATTCATATTTTATTGTTAAAGGATAGTTTGTATGGAAGTAAATCTGTGTCATCAGATTCTGAATTATAAAAGACATTGAATTTGTAGCTCTGATTTTTTTTTTTGCACTGAAATTAAGTATCTGAATTTTTTTTTGCACTGAAATTAAGTATCCAAACTTTTTTTTTGCACTGAAATTAAGTATCTGAATTTTTTTTTGCACTGAAATTAAGTATCTGAATTTTTTTTTGCACTGAAATTAAGTATCTGAATTTTTTCTTTTGCACTGAAATTAAGTATCTGAATTGTTTGTCTCTGAATTCAACTGTGTTTATAAATTTAGAATAAAAAAAAAAAAATCAGATGCAAACATTCAGGTGCAAAAATTCAGATGCAAAAAATGCAGATGTTTAATTTCAGTGCAAAACACATCAGTGCTAGAAATTCAATGGCTTTTATAATTCAAAATTGGATGACACAGATTTACTTCCCTAAGTTTGTTCATGAAAAAATTTTCGTAATTTAATTTTTTTTTTTTTTTTTTTTTTTGCACTAAAACAAAAGGAAACATTTGGAGTTGTCATTATTTACAGGCATAATGTAATTTTTTTTTCACATTGATCCAAGAAGAAAATTTGGAGTCATTGTTTATGGGTTATTATGTGGGTCTGTACGTGGAACCTGAACTAAAATGAGTTCAACACCCTGGACTGTTAATATCTTCGGTGTAATTTTTACACTTTGCTAATTCATCCCAGTTTGGAACCTCTGGTGGGCCGGTTTTGGCCCACAGGCCGCATGTTTGACATCCCTGGGCTACAGCATTATAGTTTCCATGATGTATTTTTGCTAACACAGCTGTAATGCAGAACTAGAGCCCAAACCAACGTCTCCCATGGGAAGAGTAAAGGATATCTTATCTTAAGTGTGGGTTTATCTCATGAATAAAGACGACGGCAGCGCCAACTGTAACATGAGTACAATTCTCATTTACAGTAAGAATGGAAACAGCAGAAATATGCTCAAACATCTTCCTACACAATGTTGGCTCAAACTCCACCGAGGCATGCATTTGCCAACCTGTACATCAGCAGCACTGCTTCTAAAGCCAGCAGCGCATCTGTCATCATTCGTAGAAAAGCATCAGCAAAACACAAGAGGAGCAGCAGGATTTTATATCGGATTACAAGGAAATGAAAACAAATGATGCACAAATATTATCCATTTCATCCATTTTTGATGATGCTAAAGCCAGTCTGCTTTGTATTCCACCAAGAAAATTGATCAAGAATCAATGCTGTGTTTTGTTTTTTTATTTCCCAGCAGGTTCGACAAAATTATTACCATTTTATTAAGTGATCTGAAAAATCTTAAAAACAAGAACTGATAAATCATTACCTATTTTTGCACTGCATTTACACAAACATTCAGCCTGAATAATACTATAAACTGAGGGTATAAATGTATGTTTTGTTTCACTGTTCCTTGTGGCTCTTTTTCTGTTGGCTGTTTTTTTTTTTTATGAATACTGAGTTCAGCTGCTTCTTAAGAAGTGAAAGGAGAGTATGTTTACTGGGAACAAGCTTTTGCAGTGGTTTATAGTTGATAGTGTGCTCTTACTTTGAAGGTCAGACTTCTCCAGAATGAGCCAACAGTGTCTATGGATAAAAACACAACCATATTTAAACAGAGAAACTAAAAACAGGTATAAAACTCTGCAGATTTTGAATAGTGGTGTTTAGAACCAAGTAAAGGGTGAAGACAACAAAATTAATGCTTATCTAAATCATTGGCAATATCGCCGTTTCCCTGACATTTGTATCATGTTATTGTTAGTTTACAGCACAGGTGTCAAGCATATGGCCTGCAGGCTAAAACCAGCCCACGGGAATTTGTGAAATGCAAAAATGTGTGACAGTGGGATATTAACAATCACTGTCAAAATCATTTTAGTTCAGGGGTCACATTAGGGATTACCGGTTTAATGATAAACCGCGATAAAATTGCCAACGGTTAGTATTACCGTTTAAATTCTGATTATCATGATAACCATGTTTGATTACCGCACTTTTCTGGAGGAGACGCCTATGTAAAGATATGTCAAATATTTGAGTATAGTTTTAATTTATTACAATTTTGATTTTCTATACCTAATATTTGGAACCAATACTCACTTTTAAAGTCTTTGAAAAGGTTCGTTAAGCATCTTTGTGTTATTTATGCAATAAATGATATACATTTTTCAAATCGGATTTTATATTTTTTTGTGTGTTTTCTGGCCTTTTATGTTTTTTTAGTAGGTTAAAGTGAAAAAAAATAATAGGCAGTTGATATAAATGAAGTTGTGCTGAAAAAAAGGATCCCAAACATGGGTACAGGAAACATTTGTTTATATAGTATATAAAGGCAAAATCAGAAGGACTGAAAAACGGTCAAAATAGACTCAGACCACTAAGGGTTAATACTTGAATGTTTCTGCCAACAGAAGGTACATTCTGCAAATTATTTTATTAGTTTTTTTTGTTGTTGTTTTCTTTTTCAAAATACAACTTGGTTATATTATTTCAGTCTGTGTATCAGTACTTTTTGAACATTTTGAGCACAATTTCAACAATACCGCGATAATAATGATAACCGTGATCATTTTGGTCACAGTAACCGTGATATGAAATTTGAAAATATGAAACAGGTTATTCTGCTATTATTTTACTTGATATCATATTGGTCTGCATGTAGAACCTTAAGTAAAATTAGTTCCACAGCCTTGACAGTGGAATTTTAGCACTTAGCAAATTCCTCCCACGGACCAGATTGGAATCTTTGGCTGAACGCATATGGCCCCCAGGCCGCATGTTTGAGACCCCTGATCTAAAATAAAAATGAAACCAGTTCATATTCACTTAAGAACCAACACTTTCTTCACTGTGTTGGAATTCATATGAAAGCTTTTCTTTGAAACAGTCTCCCCTGCCTTTGAAAACAGTTTCTCACAGTTTTCTGCTTTTCCAGTATTGCAGGACGTTCTTGAGTCCACCATTGTTTGGTTCTCTGAGGTCCTTCTACACCCCCACAGCTGTCACATTCAAGGTATTTTGTGACGGTCATCAAAGTTATTCCACAGACTTCTACCCAACAACCAAACAATGTTGTTAGTAGGGGTGTTAGAAAATAATAGTTCTTCAATATACCACAATATTTCATTTCACAATACTGTATTGATATTAAAAAGTACTGTATCAATATTTTTAGGTATTTATTCAAATGCAGATATGGCGGAGGTTCATTTTTGTTTTTCTTTATTGTTAATATTTATTATCATTTAACACTGTTTTACTGAATCATGGTTATTTAAAGCATCATAAAAGCACTTTTTACTGTCTGAGAGAGGCTGATGTCAGTTCCTTTGTTTGGATTGCACTAAAATAATGTTCTGATGTTAGTTAGGTACTAATAGAATATGAACATTTGAGCAGGATCTGAAACTGTAATGTCTGTAAAACATAATTTAAGTTTTAACACTGGAACATTTTGTGCTATAGCATTAGATCCTGTTGTGAGCAAATAAAAATGTGTTTAGTATTTGTGCAGATTTCTGAAGTAATTCAATTCTTCCAGGAAATAATCATTTTAAAAAAAGAAATCAGCAAAAAATTGCCTTTTTAACAGTATCATGATATATTGTGATATATTGTATCGTAATCCTAGTATTGTGATTTGTATCGTATCGCCAGATTCTTGCCAATACACACCCCCAGCTGTTAGCAAAAGCAGACAAATGCTAAAATAACTGGATAAATACTAATAAATAAATTACCTGGGACTGTGCTTTCTGTGACCTGTGATGTAGAAGGCTGTGGTTATGGCTGTGGTTACTGCGGGGGCTGATCTTCCCTAATTACATTTGCACATTCTGATGTTAGTCCTTTCACTGCTTCATTAGCTTTTGTAGAAATCCTAAAGTCTTGAATCTTGGATCTAACAGAGTGCACAGGGACCTGACGCTGACAGACTGCAGAACATGCAGCTGCCTCAGAAGATGATCCCCTCTTTCACCTGCAACAATATTTGATCTGGGTAACAAGTTGTGCTCCAACGTTTTCAACAGGGGCACCACCTTTGATCCAGACACCTTCTGTTCCTCAGAGAGCTCCACCGTGGCTTCATTAAACGGAGCTAATAAATGAAGGCAGGCTGTGATGACAGAGAACTCTTCTGAAGTCAGCGGTGGAACATCAGTGTTAAGGTTCGACAAAGTTGCCCCCACAGGTTCCCAGAGTGGAGTCAGTGGGTTCAGCGTGAAGTAAGTGCTGTTCCATCCTGTTTTCACCTCCTGCAGAAGCTTCATTTTATACTTCCCCCTTTGCTCCTGAGCCCGGGCCAGCTTTTCCATTACTGTTTAATACCTGTTGATCCACTAATCCTATCAGTACATGTGAATAATTGGTGCAAAATGCAGTTTGTCATCTTTTCATGGGCATCAGATATGACCCATTTGGATGTTCAGAGGCTCCGTAGTTACCGTGGAAACACCGTCATCTTCTACAACATTGATTCACCAGTAAAACCCATGGAGGTGGATCAATGACAGTGGATGGACACACTGGGTTTATGTTCAGTTAATGATATCTTTGCTGAAAAAGTCACTTTTTCCTCAGTTTACTCATACATATTAATAATTTACAGCTAAAATACAACTATCAACAAGAAAAGCACTCGGAGAGTACAGACCTCCGCCAGGACAGATCAGTGCCCCCCCCATCACCACCAGAATTTAATTTGTTCCTTGTGCCAGTATCAACATTTCCTGAAAATTTCATTCAAATCCGTCCATGACATTTTGAGTTCTCTTGCTAACAGATAGACAAACAAACAAACCAAACAAATCCTATTCACTGATACCCCACCTACCCAAGGATTCATTTAGAGTCTTAACTTTCAAACTTTTCAAAAACTTTTCAAATATTGGTTAAAAAAAATCCCAAACTTGAACTTATTTGCTTGAAATTCCGCTATCACTCAAACTTCAAATTCCGCCATTACTCTACCTCTGCTAAAGGTAAAGAACATGTGCGTCCATTTTGAAAAAAAAAAATTTTTAAATCAGGTGAATAATGTCCGAGAAATCGGTTGGACAAATTTTCTACGATGAAATGTTCAAAATTTGTGCAAAAAAAAAAAAAAAAAAAAAAAAAAAAAAATAGAAAAGCACTCAGAGAGCACAGACCTCTGCCAAGGCAGATCAGTCACCCCCCCCCCCATCACTACCAAAATTTTATCATTTGTTCCTTGTGCCAGTATCAACATTTCCTGAAAATTTCATCCAAATCCGTCCATAACTTTTTGAGTTATCCGCGAACAGACTGACAGAAAAACCCTGATGAAAACATAACCAAGGAAGTAATGAACTATACTAAGCAGAAAAATACAAATAAAACAGTGAAAAAACAAAGCAAAACAAAACACAAAAGCAGAACATTCCAAAACAGCACTATCACTAATATATACAATTACAAATGACATTTCAGTGCTAAAGCCTTGCTAAAATGCTGCCAAAAGTAATAAAACTCTTCCGTCTCTCTCTCACCGACTGCACTCTGCTGCTGTCTCCTCCACCCACTTCCACCCCTCCCCTTCAGCCAATGCAGACCTCTACCCTAATCCGTTATAAACCCCCAGAAAGAACCCAGTCTAAGCTAAAAGATGCCGTTTTGTCAATACCAAGAACAGTTCAGGAGTTACAGTAATTCCAATGCCATAAAATGCTAAATGTGTCAGTGGAGACACACATCATCTTAATAGGGTTAACTCTGAAAACCGTAGAATTACACCAAACAAGAACCAGACTGATATAACATTAGTATGAATAAAGTCTTATTCATTCGTATCTTGAGGTGCAGCCAGCCACCATATCATAGGTGTGAAACAAATCTAGACCTCCATCCATCCGTAATGTCACATCAGACATTCACGACATTATTCTGCAAATACGAGGATACAAAGGGTGTAATGTGTGTGACATCAGTCATTTAATGGCCTGTTTTCTATAAACGGCCCTTAGAGGAGACTTGATCTGCATGTAGTCTGCAACAGCACTGTGTTTCAACACTATAAAAGAAACACAAACTCATAAAATCTTATGTGTTTCCATTAAATGTTGAACACATGACAGTAATCACATGTGACACCAGCTGTTAAATGTCAGCCTCGCACAGACACACACAGGATCATCAGCAGCCAGATGTTCAGAGCCCACCGCGGCAACATAAAGACGAGGAACGGGCTGAGTCCAATGCAGACTCAATGGGAGGCTGACGATTAGCATGTATGAAGGACAAGTGATGTTTCTCATTACTGTTTCCCTGTGAAATTAGATGTGACAGAAGAAAAATATGACTGAAACTGTTAAACAGCGCAGCTCCACTGGGGACTGCACTGGAAAATTAGAAAAAAAATCATTAAGATAAAGGTCCATGATTTTTCATTACTGTTCAATTACCAGCCGTTTTATTTTGTTGATTGTTTCTAATGTTTTTTAAGCCGGTATCCTGCCAATGAACCCTGTCACATCAACAGATTTCATACATAAAAATTGGCATGACTTAATAGTTGTGTTTTTCTTTATCTTTTTGACAGCTACAGAAACACATTTAAAGAACCATTCTGCTGACTTCATTTATTTATTCCTACCCATTTCCCATCCAAAAATCCACAGCTCCGGAAGTAAAAATACTCTGCCACTGGAACAGAGAAGTTCAGTCTCTGGTGTTTGTTCCAGGTCTGTCATTCTGGTCTAGTCTGGTCTGGTCTGGTCCAGTCTAGAACCTTAAACCAGTTTGATTGATTCAATCTGCTTGAACCGACATTTGTCATGATGACAGGATGTGTCAAATTAAAACGTGTCCTACATCAGCAACCTGTGCTGACAGCACAACTCAGCTTGTTCTGCATTAGTAATGAGAAAACATGACAACGTGATGAAGGTGATGTTATGTTTGTTTGTACATGTAGCCACCAGTGTCCAACGAGGCTGACAACGTAAAGATGATTCAATTTCAGAACGAAGGGAAGATGTAACGTGCATTATGCATGTTTGCTAGAAAGGTCATGTGTTTTTTGGTTCAAAACTACAGGAGACTAGGGATGTAACGATTACCGGTATAACGATAAACTGCGGTAAAATTGCAGACAGTTAGTATTACCGTTTAAATTCTAATTATCATGATAACCGTGTTTGATTACCGCACTTTTCCGGGGAAAATGCATAAGTAAAGATCTGCTTTAATGTCAAATATTTGAGGATAGTTTTAATTTGTTACAATTTTAATTGTATATACTTAATATTTAGAACCAATATTCATTTTCAAAGTCTTTGAAAAGGTTCGTTAAGCATCTTTGTGTTATTTATGCAATAAATTATATGCATTTTTCAAATCGGATTTTATATTTTTATGTGCTCTCTGGCCTTTTATGCTTTTATGGTACGTTAAAGTGAATAACATGATAATACAAATCTACCCACGGGTATAAATAAAGTCACCTTGAACCTTGATAGACAGATGAGACAGGTGAAGTTGTGCTGAAAAAAAAACATCCAAAACATGGGTATAGTAAACATTTCTTTATATAGTATTTAAAAGGAAAAATCAAAAGGACTAAAAAATGGCCAAAATAGACTCAGATCACTAAGGGTTAATATTTGAATATTTCTGCCAACAGAAGGTACACTGTGCCCATTATTTTATTTTTTTATTTATTTATTTATTTAAATACAACTTGGTTAAATTATTTCAGTGTGTGTATTAGTACTTTTGAACATTTTGAGCACAATTTCAACAATACTGCAATAATAATGATAATCGTGATAATTTTGGTCATAATAACTGTGATATGAAATTTTCATATCGTTACATCCCTAATACAGACTTAAAGTAAAACAGCACCAATATGATTTGAAGGTAATGACTGAGGTGAAGCCACAAAATACAAATGAGTAAACATGTTAAAAGTCATGACAAAACTGTCACACATCAAGACATATTTCCATCGCATTAGAAATATAGCTGCTTCTTCTCATTATTTAGTGTTGCCTGACTGTGGACAAATGAGCTTTGATATGCAACACTGCCACCAGGTGGACTGGAGACTCTACACCAGGGCTCTCAAACTCATTTTCTTCCAGGGGCCACATTCAGCCCAATTTGATCTCAAGTGGGCCAGACCAGTAAAATAATAACATAATGACCTATAAATAATGACAACTCCAAATTTTTGTCTTTATTTTAGTGCAAAAAACCCACACCATTAAATAATGAAAATACTTACTTTTATAAACTACGTGAATAACCTGAAAAAAATGAAATTTCTTAAGACAAATAAGTGCAATTTTAACAATATCAACATATCATTTATACATGTACATTATTGATCGGGTCTAAAAAGACAGTAAACACTTAGTAATTAGGGGTGTGTATTGGCAAGAATCTGGCGATACGATAAAAATCACAATACTAGGATCACGATACAATATATCATGATACTGTTAAAAAGGCAATTTTTTGTTTGTTTCTTTTTTTAAATGATTATTTCCTGGAAGAATTGAATTACACCCAAAATATGTACAAATACTAAACACATTTTCAGGATCTAATGCTATACCCCCAAATTTTCCTCTATTGAAACTTAAATGAGGTTTTACAGACATTACAGTTTAAGATCCTGTTCAGATGTTCATATTCTGTTCGTTCAGAACTAACATCATAACATTATTTTTGTGCAATCCCAACAAAGGAACTAACATTATTGAATAAAAGAGTGTTAAATAATAATAAATAAAATATTAACAAAAAAGGATAACAAAAAACCAAAAATGAACCTCCACAATATCTGCATTTGAATGAATACCTAAAAATATTGATACAGTACTTTTTAATATCGATACAGTATCGTGAAATGAAATATTGTGATATATTGCAGAACCAATATTTTCTTGCAGCCCAAATGGTAACAGTTACAAAATAGTTCAAATTGTGCTTAATTTTCTTTAGACATTTCAGGTTGTTCATATTTGTTCAGGTTATTCACATTTTATTGTTACAGGATAGTTTGTAAATGTAAATATTTTCATAATTTAATGTTATTTTTTGCACTAAAACAAGATTTTTTGCTAAATTTGAGATTTTTTTTTTTTTTTTTTTTTTTTTTGCTTAATTCAAGATTTTTTCCTTAATTCAGCCATTTTTTTTCTTGGTTAATTCAATTCAAGACTGTGGAATTTTTGCACTTTCTAAATTCATCCCACAGGCCAGACTGGAACCTTTGGCGGGCCGCATTTGGCCCCCGGGCCACATGTTTGAGACCCCTGCTCTACACTCATATTCATGGCTCTGGCAGTCACATTGTCTGCCTGCTGAAAGGAACAGTGACACCTAGTGGTAAAGTTCAGCATATCAGTTTGGTCCAGTGTTTGGCTTCTTATCAATCTGGTTAATAAATTCTGACATCAGCACAGTCATAGAGAAAATGTGAGAGAGAAATCTAACACCACACACATGAAATACTGAAAGAAATGAGCTGAATTTAAATGAATGATGACGTGTAATTTTCTCAATAGTAATTTGAAAACTGAGAATATCTGATACACATTTATGCTGATACAGCCGTTGCAGCAACATCAACAATGACAAGATCATCAAAACCCATAGAGGACATGCACACCTTTTGAACCATAGTAACTACTGCAGCGTCAGCATCACTGACAGTCAACACACTGAGCACACTACACAGCAAATAGGGCCAGAATATTACCAGCTCACCAACCTTCAATTCAATCAGAAAAATGAGAGCAAGTTCACTCATTAAATTGGATTGGACACTGTCATCACAAAAAACCTGCAGCAAAACCACTGATCACATACAAGCACGACAATAAATAAGACCAAGCCGCCTGCATGTCTTTATAGAACGAATTAAGCTTTTCACACACATAATGTAACTATAAATATCATGTGAAAGAACTTGTGACTAAACACTGAAAACTGGTTTCTGTTACAGGAAAAAGATGATTATTAAAGTAATTTTTCTATCAGATTTAGATGATAGTGAGCCTATACATGCATGTTTATCACTCTGTTTTAAGATGTACTACTGATGATAATTACAGTACTCATCATTTTGAACTGTGCTGCTTATAAAAGGTATTGGTTATTGTTCAGGTTATAATGATTTGTATAACCACTCCTGCCCTTTAAGTAAACAGAGGGCAGATGTGTTGTGTTTCATTTCAAATTATCAACTATTAAACTGTTGTTTAAACTGTCTATTTTCATGTAAGAATATATACACTAAAAACAAAAAGTGAAAGATATTTTTAATTTTTGGGCTATTTTTTTCAGTTGGGATTCTTGCATGGCACTTTTTACTTTTTTGTGTGTGAACTGAATTGAAGCACATTTTTTAATGACCAGACATAGTTTTATGCTGCGTTCCAGGCCATTTTTTGAGCCCATAAGTCACGACTTCAAATCACGACTCACGACTTTGTAACATTCCAGGCAAGTCACGCTAAACTGCCTGAGCACAAAGAACTGTAGTAGCTAGATGTAAACAAACCAGCATGGTGGACCGTAAGTTATGCTCATTTACAATCATTTCTATCGCCAAAGGTGTTTGTTCTTTGCTTATTTGAGGGAAACAGAGGTGTAAAAACGGTGCGTAAGGCAAGAGAAGCTGTTTTACCTTTTATCTTATTTGTACACTGCATCCATGAGGGCTGCCATTGCTACGTGACATCAGAACTCGGAACTGGGAGAACATTGATCTAGTATGAGTTCACGGGTGGGAAGTCAAGGGTTTGACTGCCATTCCAGTGCCTTTTGACCGGTAGACGGTTGGTAAAACACGAGTTATGGGTGGCCTGGAATGCAGCATTATTTACAAATGGCAAAAATGACCCAAAAAAATGACCAAAAAAATTAAATATCATTAACTTTTTGTTTGTAGTGTAGATGCAACAAAAAGACCAGCACCTTCAGTTTTATTTGTATAACCCAATATCACAAATCAGTTACCTCATAAGAGCTTCACAAACTGTACCAAATTCAATACTCGCCGTTCTTAAATGCCCCACAAAGAGTGAAAAAAAAAGTGGGGGAAAAAATCTAAAATCTCCACAGTTTAATGCATTTGTTTATCAGTTATTTTGTCAATTTCATTTAGAAAATAAATTCAGGGATGTAAACTCACCAGGATTGCAAGATATTTGCATCAGGATGGTGAAAAACCCGACCTTGAATTAACTGAACTGAATTTTACTGCTCCAAAAGTAATGTGATGTATTTCATTTAAATGTCTGAGTTTAAGCCAACTTTCTGCACAATAGAACTTTTTATCACACTCTGTAGCCTAAGGTGATGAGTCATATTCATGGAGCCTGTTTCAGTTAATTCAATGCCTTTTCCTGGACGGTTCATTTTTTATGACTTTTCTATTTTTTTTATGAATGTGAGAACCCCAGAAAACACACCATAAATGTCAAATAACCTTGTATGAAACGCACATAAAACTTAACCCTCTCATGTATTAATTATGAGAACCTTAGCCAATTTTTTTTTTTTCTTGAGTGGTTTTATTCCTCTTTAGGCATGAAAAAAACAATGTAATTGAATTTTTTTGGATGAACCTATTTTTCATGGAGTTAAAAAAAAAAAGTCCACTCAGCTGGACATTTTTTAACTCTATGAAAATGTAAATAATTAGTGTAAAATACAGCTCTTCATCTTTTCATGGTCATCAGATATGACCCATTTGGACGTTCAGAGGCTCCGTAGTTACCATGGAAACACCTCCATCCTCTACAACATTGATTCACCAGTAAAACCCATGGAGTTGGATGAATGACAGTAGATGGAGACACTTAATTAATGACAGATTTGCTGAAAAAGTCACTTTTTTCTGTTTTCCCTTTTTCTGATTTAATAACCTTTGAATTTACTCTGAGTTTTAATAAACATCAACATGATCAACAGATTAAATATAATAAAATACCTACTTTACGCTGAAAAAATGTTAAATACAGAGGAATAATAAATGGTGATAAATACTTAAGAAAGGTTAAATAGAGAGAAAAAAAATCGTTTGGGAACTACCATTAAAGAAGCGCTGGGTCTTTATGGGTTAAATATTAATCACATTTTATTTCCTTGCCTTTATAGTCACTCATGCAGATATTACGCAAGTACTGTTATAGAAGTTCTGGTTAAATTACACTGTAGAATAGCCGTCCACTGTAGTGACCACTATGCATGAAAGGGTTAATATTTCTTAAACAGAGTAAAAGGCATAACTCACCCATTGACATGTTGATATGATGAAGTTTGCTGCTTTTGTTAAAGCTGTTGGAGCTGGAACCAGCAGTTAAGCTAGCTAGCTCAGCTTTATTCTCCATCTTGCTAACTAGCTTAGCTGTTAGCCGTTATGTCTTCACAGCCGCTCTGGGCCTGGCTGAAGTTCTGCACAAATCTTTCACTTGTCTTGATAAAGTCCAGTTGAGGTGGAAGTCTTCCTCTTGTGATTAGGTTTCTTTTTGTCCACAAAAAAAAAAAAAAAAAAAAAAAAAAAAAAGCCAGACAATGAACAACAGTGATGAAAATAGAACGCGGCAGCCATTTTGTTTACAGCTGGCGCAATTAAGCCCGCCATAGGCTCGACATTGTGTGGGGGCGGGACTTCCTTTCTTTATGTCCACAGCGCCAAGACGTGATTGGCTGATGCTCTTGTCACACATTTTAATTCTCCCACTTTGTTAATGGAGCTGTGATGCGTTTAAGTACCAGGTTTAATGTACCAAAATACCAAATCAGCTCCACTGGTTAATGTAAACACCAGTTTTTGTGTTGTGTGTTTTGTTTCTGAGTACATAATTGAAATCAGACCAAGGTTATGATAGTTTTGGATTTTTCATTATAGTTTTGTTTTATTTAGTTTTGACTTTTTTTCTCTAATTTCAGTTAGTTTTAATTCATTTTTACAGCAAGTTTCCGTTTTTTCTAAATGCTTAGTTTTAGTTTAGTTTTAGTTTTAGTTTAGTTTTGCTGTGTCCAGAGCTGTTTTACCCAAGTAGCAGCTTTTCTGCGGGGTAAATGTGTAAAATCATCCGCTAACAGCAGCAGAGTGTTGATAAAAGCATCGTATATTATTTGCGATGAATCTCCCTCTGCCATGTTGAGAAGTTTGAAGGTCATTTTCGTCTCGGTATCAACATTTTTTCCCAGTTCTCCAGTGGAAAATACGACACGAGGGGCCGTTCAAATGCAATCTTCGCGTTCGTAACTAGCTTCGTAGCTTCCATAGTATGTGCAGACCAAGGTTAGAATAGTTTTGGATTTTATATTTTAGTTTAGTTTTATTTAGTTTTGACTCTAGTTAGTTTTTTCTCTAATTCAGTTCTTTTAATTAGTTTTTAGAGCAGGTTTGCTAGTTTTTAGTAGTTTTCGTTATTTTCTAGATGCTTAGTTTTAGTTTAGTTTTAGTTTCTTTATATCTTTTCTCTCCTTCTCTGTCGTCGTATTCAAATAAATCCCAGACAGGACTCTGCTGCTTTCTCCCAACTTTAGTCTGCATGTTTCCAGGTAGAGTGGGGACCAGAAGACGACTGGAAACCACAAGTGAACACAAGTGACGGACCCTGAAGTGTCGTATGGTGCCGCTGGCTAAAATTGCTAGAGCGAAATGAATCGATTTCATATCAATCCAATGTTGACAAAAAATGAAAACAAAGGGAATTTTATCCATAATTGTTATACGTTTTAGTTAGTTTTGTAAGCACACAATAGTTTCAGTTAGTTATCGTTTTTTCTTTTAATTATAGTTTTTATTTATTTCAGTTAACGAAAAAAAAATTTCAAATCTAGTTTTCGTCATTTTGTTAGTTTTCGTTAATGATAATAACCTTGAATCAGACACATTCCAAGTACATTTCAGTTAGTATGAAAAACAAATGGCCAAATTATAGGCCTCTTTTTTTTTTACTTAATTTATTTTTTAAACGGTTACACTTGTTCTAAACCAGGGCTGTCAAACTCATTCAGGGGTCATATTTAGCCCAATTTGATCTCAAGCGGGCCAGACCAGTAAAATAATGACTTAATAACCTATAAATAATGATCCAAGTTTTTCTTTTTGTTTTAGTACAAAAAAAAAACACCGATTAAATTATGAAAATATTTACATTTTACAAAAAAGATGTGAATAACCTGAAAAAAAAAGAAATTTCATTTGAAAAATTAGTGCAATTTTAACAGTATTATGCCTCGACTTATTATTTATACGTGTCCATTACACACAATGTTCATAAACATTTGGTAACAGGCAGAATATTGTTAAAATTTTGGAGTTTGGAACTAAAATTTTAACAATTTCTACAATATTCCATCTCTTATTATTAACACAACTACAGATCCCAGTGGATCCATAAATCCACCAAACATTTAGTAACAGGCAGAATATTGTTCAAATTGCACTTTTCCGGTTGTTTATCTTTGTTTTTATTTATGTATTTATTTGCATTTTATTGTGAAAGAATAGTTTTGTAAATGTAAATATTTTCACAGTGTAATGGGTTTTTTTTTTTCACTTAAAATTTTCCACATAATTTTTCACAAAGAAAATTTGTAGTTGTCATTATTTATGGGTGATTGTGTTGTTATTTTTACTGGAGATCACATTGGTCTGTGTGTGGAACCTGAGCCAAAATGATTTGGACAACCTGGACTGTTCAGGTTCATTTTAGCTCTTTCATCCCGCAGGCCGGAATGGAACCTTTGGCGGGCCAGATTTGGGCCCCGGGCCACATGTTTGACACCTGTGGTCTAAAACTTCTTTCTAAAACTTCACTATTGTCCGTGTGTCTGTCACCTAAGCTCCTGTTTCATCTGAAAACTATTAGAAACACTCCACTGAGCCCCATCATTGCATCAGATGACATCATTTCTTCTCCAGCAAACAGATGGGAACTCCAGTTTTTACCTCAACTGCTCCAAGGTCGGATAATGACCGACTTACTCCGAACTGCAGCTCTATGGCAAAAAGTGGAAAATAGGAGGTAAAGTGACAGCATGGGCAGACAGATGGAGAGGTGGTTTTACAGCTCAACAGTTTGGGAAAATAAACTCTTGTTGTCACTTCGTCACAGGAGAACAAACCTAAAACATTCTGCTTTATTAACAAACAGACGTGGAAAAGTCCATACTGTCTTTTCTCAAAAATATGCATAAAATGTATTTGTATTGAAGTGAATCTTTGAGTTTTTATATGCGTAGTGTGCAGAAATGATCTATTGCAATATTTTCTGCAGCAGAACGGCTTTAAATCCTTGTGTTTTTACTTAATAAACTTTAAATTTACACCATAAAGTCACACAGAAAGGAGAATAGCCAGCCACTGATGGATATTCTTCCATTTCAGTAAATGTTTTCGCCACTGTAGGTGACCTTTTGTCCTGCAACTGTACACATTAGAGGTCTATAAGAAGATGTGTACAGAATACATATTCACTAACTGAATTAATAACATCAATTCTTCTTCATGCCCTGTTGTGTAGAAATACAGCTGCTGAGTGCAGTTTAAAAGCTGTGACAAAACATGAAATACAGCTTCAATATGTCCTCTCACTTTGATTCCTGCCCGTAAAAATAAATCAGACGTTGTTAAAGTGTCTGCGATTATGAAGCGACGGCATCAGCAAAACAGCTGCAGCGTAATGCAAATGTAATGGTACGACAGAACGATTACATTTCGCTACAAAATTCGTTTTAATGTGAGGTAAAAGAGAGCACGGAGCTGTTAATGTGGGTCATTTGGCAGCGCTCAGCACCAGGACCATTACATGCAGGTTTTGGCCCATAGTGGCTCATTACTGCATGTTACTGCAAAGGAGGGAATTCAGGACCAGGACGAACCCCATCCAACGTAAACTGCATCCAGAAACACGACAGGGAGGGAAAACGGAAGAAAAACACACCTCAGATGATAAATATAGGTATTTGTCAGCCTGTGGGATCACTGGTACTTTATTTACTCATGTATTTAGATCTAAATATCTGTTGTGAAGTAACTTTATTCTAATTCTGATCATTATTTGTTAAATTAATAAACAGTGAAATGTTCAGTAAAGGTGAACCTACTGATTACTGAAGAATTTTGTGAATTTTTACCAGTTTATTTGGCAATTTTCTTTCCTTATTGGACTGTTTTATTCATTTCAGTTCAGTTTGTTAATTATTTTGTAAATTTTTTAAAATTATTAGTATTTTCTGCATTATTGTGTTCTTTCTTGTTCCTTTTGTAAATGATTTTGTTTGTTTCATCTTGGTTATCATATTCATTTTGTGGATTATTTAGTTCATTTGTTTTAATTTTGTCAATTACTTGGCTCTTTTGGCTGATTATTTTGGACATTTTTGTTTATTTTATTGACATTCTGTTCATTATATTGCTCACTTTTTGAACTATTTTGTTAGTTTTGTCAACTTTTTTGTTTCTTTTGATGATTTTTCTGTTAATTTTTTGGTTATTTATTTGTGTCATTTATTTAATCATTTAATAATTTATTCATTCATTTACTGGTAAACAAAACATTAACACATATAATAATTACTATCCAATCCAACTTTGTTTGTAAAGTACTTTAAAACAACCACAGTGGACCAAAATGCTGAACAGAAGAAAAAATTTAACCAAAATAAAAGAATAAAATACACGAATAGATTAAAAGACATAAAACAGCTGTACAATTAAAAACAATAAAAATAAAATCAATAAACCAATACCAAATAAACAAAAGAGTAAATAATAATACATTCAAACATACTACATAGTGTCAAAAGTCAAGGAGAAAAGATGGGTTTGAAGAGGTTATTTAGAAACAGACTGAGATTTTTTTTAATAAAATTTTTTTTTTAAATTATTACCCAGAAAAAAGAAATCTGCTTTTTTTTCATTTATACCATCAGTTCGTATCTGATTAATTTACTTTTAAATTAATCCAACAAATTAAATCCAACTAAAATACCTGTTCAGTTCACACTTACATGATATGAAATTATTTTTATTGATAAAAATGTCAAAAAGCTTAAATAACAGTAGTTTTAGTATCCTCTGTCCTTGGTTCTGTGCAGCAGCTTTTTTCAACCCAGAGTTTAGTTTTGTTCCAAGAATCATGCATTTCTATATGACCTTTTGTTTAAGGTGTGAACTACAGAGCACTTTTAATAACACATGAGCTCCTGAGAACATTTACCAGGCTCCTGGAAATATAATCAGTATGTTGAGTTTGTTGTCCTTTTCTATTTTTTGCATCTTCTGTTACTGACTCTTCTCTAATTCCTTTTATTTACGTTCTTGGCAACACTTTCACTTTAATAGAAACTTTATCCTTCTTCAACATGACAGGTATAATGAACGTATCTTTACATCCCCTTAAATAATGTGTTTCTGACCTTTAGAAGTACAAAAGTGTCAGTCAAAGTACAGTTAACAGTGGAAAAACTCTCAGCACTTAAACATTTACTCACATTAGACAAGTACATTCACTTTTCTTAAACGTCAGTAGAAATAACTTCACTTTAACAAATAAATGGTTTATGTTCTGCCGATACGAATACATATACAGTCTACTCTCGTTAAACCGCCTGCCGTTATACCGCCATTTTCGCTCACCGCCGACCAAAACCATTGCACAAAAATCCCCAATGCATTATTCCATTTGCTACCGCCTTTTCCGCCTATCGCCATCCGCCAGCCCAGTTCCATGCACAAACAACACTTATACCATTGATTTCCTGACCGTTATACCGCCAGCGTGATTGCCATCGAGTACACATACATTTTAACAATGCACTGAAACAAACGCGCCAGACGCTGATCGCGACAAGCTACGAGTAGGTCTACGGAACGGCCACCGTTCATTTATCGCAGAACACTCAGTAGGTTAGGATGTCGGGAAGAGGACGTGGGATTAAGCCAAAGCCTCAAGATGATGGGGTGTCATTTCCCGACACGGTATAATAATGTTTAAAATGTTTCCCCACTTTAAATGATCCCTTACAACATAACAGAATCAAGATTTATTTAGAAACGCAATTAGAACGGGTTAACGGAGGCAGCATAGACATCATATAGTAAAGACATGCACATTATGGACGCAACCCGTTGTAACGCCATTTTCGCTATACCGCCAATTTGGCCGTGAACGGAAGTTGGCGGTCTAACGAGAGTAGACTGTACTTGTACAAACTCTTGTTTTTTTTCCCCTTTTACAAAGTACAGACAGATTTTAGTGACATGTTTGGTTATTTTTACCTCTGTTTTTGACGATATAAACATGAAAACAGATGTAAAAGTCCTGTGTGTTTGGTTTATGGTTTGACTATGGAGCTGCTGTGCGACAATGTTCGCCACTGCACCACTTTTTCGCTCCTTTAACAAACTCATTATAAGTAACACACTGTAAAAAAAATCTATAATTCAACAGAATTTTCACTGTTTATTTTACAGATTTTTCCTTTATTTTTAAGATATAGGAAAATATCAATGAAATGACAAAAATAGTCTGATTTTACATATCAAATGTAAAATAACATGAAAAACTGTAACTGTGAATAACCAAAAAATTCCATTTTTTTAAAAGAAATTATTCTTTATTCACAAAAAAATACAGTTAAAATACATTTGCAAATGTATCATAATTTTACAAATATTTGTTTTCTATTCATGAGATTAAACTGCTAATTTAAAGCGTAATACTGTAAAAAAAAAAAATAATAATAATAAAAAAAAAAATAATAATAATAATAATAATAAAATGAGATAAAATTACTGACAATTAACCGTAACAGAAGTATTAGTTCTGTCAGTTTAACCAGACTTGTTTGTTAATTGACAAATATCTTGTGTAATTATAGGAGGTTTCACAACAAAAATGTTGACTAAGTGTGTTTTTGGGAATGTATAACATGTATAAGCACTGATAAACTGTCCAAATGCAGTTTTTATCAGTGGATTGGACAAGTTAGTCTCATTGAAAATTATTTATATATATATTTATAGGGAATTTGATTATTTTAATACATGCAAATATTTTTTTATTAAACATTAAAAAGTAAAATAAAAATATGCAAAATCTCATGTAAAGTTAGGGCAAAAAAACTGTATTTTAATTTATGGAAAATTACCGTATTTTTATGAGATGGTTATTTTCTGTTATTTTACTGTATTTTTTCGGCACCCCTGCTGCCAGAATATTATCATTTTTTACTGTTTTTTTTTTTTACAGTGCAGAAGGAAGATATTTGTAAAATGAATTCGACCAGTAGTTTCATTAGAGATGTTTTAGAGAAATTGTTAATGAAGACAAAGATGAATATGAGGATGACTGTGGACACAGTGCCTTCTCATCAGCTCATGGCCTATGGGACGGTGAACTACCCAGAAGCATTTCCACCTGACTCTGTCTAGTGTCTCATCTCCATCTGCTTCGTCATATCTCCAGCTCTGAACAGTCTGAAACTGGGTGATGAGCTGCAGGATTACACATCTGTCAAAAGCCTGAGAATGTCCTTCAACCTGTTTCTGAAGCCCTCGAGATTAAAAAAGAAAAAAAAAGTGGTTCAAACATGTCTGAGGAGCTGACATTTTGGAGATAAAACATTTTTTACCCGACAATGCTGACATTTTGAATGTAAAACAGATCTGCAGCTGTCAGACCAGTGGAGCAAAAGGCAAAACCAGGAGGAAGAAAAGCTCTCAGCAGGACCAGTAAACCCAGTCTGGATGTCCCATTATACCCAGTCTGGATCCCCCAGTAACCCCAGTCTGGATCCCATAGTAACCCCAGTCTGGATCCCATAGTAACCCCAGTAACCCTAGTCTGGATCCCATAGTAACTCCAGTTTCCCAGTCTGGATCCCCCAGTAACCCCAGTCTGGATCCCATAGTAACTCCAGTTTCCCAGTCTGGATCCCCCAGTAACCCCAGTCTGGATCCCATAGTAACTCCAGTTTCCCAGTCTGGATCCCCCAGTAACCCCAGTCTGGATCCCATAGTAACTCTAGTTTCCCAGTCTGGATCCCCCAGTAACCCCAGTCTGGATCCCATAGTAACTCTAGTTTCCCAGTCTGGATCCCCCAGTAACCCCTCTCTGGATCCAATAGTAACTCCAGTCTGGATCCCCCAGTAACCCCAGTCTGGATCCCATAGTAACCCCAGTTTCCCAGTCTGGATCCCCCAGTAACCCCTCTCTGGATCCAATAGTAACTCCAGTCTGGATTCCCCAGTAACCCCAGTTTGGATCCCATAGTAACCCCAGTAACCCCAGTTGGGATCCCCCAGTTTACCAGTGACCCTAGTCTGGATCCCATAGTAACCCCAGTCTGGATCTCCCAGTAACCCCAGTCTGGATCCCATAGTAACCACAGTTTCCCAGTCTGGATCCCCCAGTAACCCCTCTCTGGATCCCATAGTAACTCCAGTTTGGATCCCATAGTAACCCCAGTAACCCCAGTCTGGATCCCCTAGTAACCCCAGTCTGGATCCCCCAGTAACCCCAGTCTGGATCCCCCAGTAACACCTCTCTGGATCCCATAGTAACCCCAGTCTGGATCCCATAGTAACCCTAGTCTGGATCCCATAGTAACTCCAGTTTCCCAGTCTGGATCCCCCAGTAACACCTCTCTGGATCCCATAGTAACCCCAGTCTGGGTCCCACAGTAACCCCAGTTTCCCAGTCTGGATCCCATAGTAACCCCAGTCTGGATCCCATAGTAACCCCAGTCTGGATCCCATAGTAACCCCAGTCTGGATCCCACAGTAACCCCAGTCTGGATCCCCCAGTAACCCCAGTCTGGATCCCCCAGTAACACCTCTCTGGATCCCATAGTAACCCCAGTCTGGATCCCATAGTAACCCTAGTCTGGATCCCATAGTAACTCCAGTTTCCCAGTCTGGATCCCCCAGTAACACCTCTCTGGATCCCATAGTAACCCCAGTCTGGATCCCACAGTAACCCCAGTTTCCCAGTCTGGATCCCATAGTAACCCCAGTCTGGATCCCATAGTAACCCCAGTCTGGATCCCCCAGTAACCGCAGTCTGGATCCCCCAGTAACCCTAGTCTGGATCCCATAGTAACCCCAGTCTGGATCTCCCAGTAACCCCAGTCTGGATCCCCCAGTAACCCCAGTCTGGATCCCCCAGTAACCCCAGTCTGGATCCCCCAGTAACCCTAGTCTGGATCCCATAGTAACCCCAGTCTGGATCTCCCAGTAACCCCAGTCTGGATCCCCCAGTAACCCCAGTCTGGATCCCCCAGTAACCCCAGTCTGGATCCCCTAGTAACCCCAGTCTGGATCCCACAGTAACCCCAGTCTGGATCCCCCAGTAACCCCAGTCTGGATCCCCCAGTAACCCCAGTCTGGATCCCCCAGTAACCCCAGTCTGGATCCCCCAGTAACCCCAGTCTGGATCCCCCAGTAACCCCAGTCTGGATCCCCTAGTAACCCCAGTCTGGATCCCCCAGTAACCCCAGTCTGGATCCCCTAGTAACCCCAGTCTGGATCTCCCAGTAACCCCAGTCTGGATCCCATAGTAACCCCAGTCTGGATCCCCCAGTAACCGCAGTCTGGATCCCCCAGTAACCCTAGTCTGGATCCCATAGTAACCCCAGTCTGGATCTCCCAGTAACCCCAGTCTGGATCCCCCAGTAACCCCAGTCTGGATCCCCCAGTAACCCCAGTCTGGATCCCCCAGTAACCCTAGTCTGGATCCCATAGTAACCCCAGTCTGGATCCCCCAGTAACCCTAGTCTGGATCCCATAGTAACCCCAGTCTGGATCTCCCAGTAACCCCAGTCTGGATCCCCCAGTAACCCCAGTCTGGATCCCCCAGTAACCCCAGTCTGGATCCCCCAGTATCCCCAGTTTCCCAGTCTGGATCCCCCAGTAACCCCAGTAACCCCAGTCTGGACCCTGTGCAGACAAACTCACTGACAGCCTCGTTAATAAACAGAATGAACCAGTCCAGGTGCTCAGCTGTTACAGTTGTGTATAACTCAGATCCAGGGCTTGGTCATAAATACTGTCTGATGGCTGAACTGTGAATATGCACCGATTGAGATTTAATTTATGGAGCAGTCTGCCCTTTAACTGTATGTATGTATGTGTGTGTGTGTGTGTGTGTGTGTGTGTGTGTGTGTGTGTGTGTGTGTGTGTGTGTGTGTGTGTAAATACAGCTGTAATTATGTTTCTGTAGGTGAATATGTAGGCTCTAATAAATCTAATTAACCTTTAATCTGAGCTAAGCTGCAGAACATGAGGCTGTGTTGTTGACGCGTGGCTTCTGCAGCGCAGCAGAGGCCTCGCTGCAGATCCGCTGGAACATTTGGCCTCTATTTAAATCAACACGGCACAAATCAGCCCTGTTTGGTTTTTAGAGCGCTGCTTTTGGCGTGAAAGCCCGACCTGCTCTGCACATTTACAGCTCTGTGTTTGTATTCTGGGACTTTACTGGAATATCTTTGCATGATTTACAGTTAAAATTTGCATCGTTTCGCACTTGTTTGTCAGAAGGCTGTTCAGACGCCCCAGTGTTGTCAATGAAACTGAGTTTAGCAAAACACAGACTCCAAAAATGTCATGGTGACCTTCTGGGATGGAAGTCGTGTGGTCTGAGAGGAAACCACACTTCAGTTTTCAGATTGGAAAAAGGAGGTGTCATGGTGGAAGGTCTGGGGTTACACAGCTGTAACCCTGTAACGCCAAACGTGTCAGATTTGATACATGAGTTTTGAAGCCCTCTACATCAGGGGTGTCAAACATGCGGCCCGGGGGCCAAAACCAGCCCGCCAAAGGGTCCAGTTTAGCACGTGGGATGGATTTTAGAAATGAACAAATTATACTGAAGATATTAACAGTCAGTCATTTTGGTTTAGGGCAGTGGTTCCAGCCTTTTTTGGCTCATGAACCCATTTTAACACAAATTTCTGGAGACCACAGACATTATTTTTGCTAAAATTACTTTGTGTTTCATCATATAATAGTTTGCTATACTACACTGTAAAAAATATCTGTAATTCAACAGAATTTCTACCGTTTATTTTACAGATTTTTTTCTGTATTTTTAGGATACAGGAAAATATCAATGAAATGACAAAAACAGACTGTGATTTTACACATCAAATGTAAAATAACATGAAAAAACTGTAACTGTGAATATCCATAAAATTTCCATTTTTTTTAAATATTTTTTTTTCTTTTTTCACAGAAAAATACAGTTAAAATACATTTGCAAATGTATTGTAATTTCACAAATATTTATTTTCTATTTATAGATTAAACTGTTAATTTAAAGTTCAATACTCTAAAAAAATAAATAAATAAAATGAGATAAAATTACTGACAATTAACCATTAAAGAAGTATTTGTTCTGTAAGTTTAACCAGACTTGTTTGTTAATTGACAAATATCTTGTGTAATTACAGGAGGTTTCCCATCAAAAATGTTGAAGAAATGTGTTTTTGTGAATGTATAAAAAGTTAGCCCTATTATTTGTTTTATAACAATGTTCGTCCATATTTATAGGTAATTTGATTGTTTTAATACATGTAAATATTCTTTATTAAACATTAAAAAGTCAAAAAGATATGCAAAATCTCATGCAAAGTTAGGGCAATTTTTTTTAATTTTTTTTTTAAATTACTGTATTTTTATGAAATGGTTATTTTCCATTATTTTCCAGTATTTTTTTGGCCCCCCTGCTGCCGGAATATTACTGTTTTTTGACGTATTTGTTTTTTTGTTTTTTGTTTTTTTAACTGTGTATGTTTCAAATAAATGTTAATTTTAGAGGACATTTAGTCTATATAATGTATATTATTATGGACAGAGGCAGTAAATCCAGGTGTAGATTACTGCACAAAGGGAGAATTTTATTTTCCTTGGTCAGGATCTGTCCAGTCAGTCCAGCTGTGATTTACAAGGAGGACAATTAATACTGAACAAACAAGAACTGAAACTATGAATTATGAAAGAGCTGCAGCATCTGAAACTGACCACAGTGAACATCTGACAGATAAACAGAACCACAGTGCTGCAGTTTGTCATGTCTGTTATGGATAAGGATTGTCTCTCTCAACACACCATATATTTTTTATTAGCAAGTTGTTTTCTTTCTTTCTTTCTTTCTTTTTTTTTTTTTTTATCAATTACTAGAAATTTCAGGTGACCCCATTTGAATTCCAGGCGACCCCACTTGGGTCCCAACCCCAAGGTTGAAAAACACTGGTTTAGGGGGCCATATAAAGCCCTACTTTTGCCTCAAGTGGGTTGGATTAGTAAAATATTACCATGATAACCTACAAATAATAACTCCAAATGTTCCCTCTGGTGTAAAGGTATAATATTGGAGGCAAAATATTGATAAAATTTCACCTATTTTTCTCCACACTGTAAAAAAAAAAAAAAAAAACGGTTATGAGACGGTTACGAGACGTAGTCTCTCCAGCGTGTCCTGGGTCTTCCCCGAGGTCTCCTCCCGGCAGGACATGCCCGGAACACCTCCCCAGGGAGGCGTCCAGGAGGATCTGAAACAGATGGACCCACCACCTGCTGAGGGAACCATGGGGGCCGGGTGCACTGTGGAGTGGGTGGCAGTCGACGGCAGGGGGCTCCACGACCTGATCCCAGAGCAGAGTCATTTGTATTCATTTTGTGTTATCTTTGGATGTATTTGGTTTGGTTTGTCTGACTTTATACAGTCTGACTTTATAAATAGTTGTGTATAACTAACCATTAAGGCTGTTATTATTTAGAAGGGGGCAGGAAATATAAGATTTTCTTCATCCGGCTTCTTTTCGAGCACGGGTGTGTACATGTTTGTTCACCTGATGATTCTGGAATTTCTGCTGATGAAATCCACATCCATGAACAAATAAATAGGAAAAAAAATCCACTTTAATTCCAGTTGTCTATTAATTTCCACTAAATGACTGATTATAACTTGTGCATAAAAATTGCACTAATGGACCCACCTCCACCTTAACGTGTACTATGAACGAGCACACAAAAAAATTGGATTTCACTAAAAAAATGCGACCTGCTGTCTGAACGTAGCCTGGGTTTGGTTGTACCACCTGACAAAGACCCGTCTCCGTCTTAAATCCATCTAAGTGTCGGCTGTATTTGGGGTGTTCCGGCTCTTGTGTGTGCTTTTGCAGTTCTTTTCCTCCCAGACCTGAACCCTGAAGCCTCTTAAAGCCACCAGCTCCTCTCCAAAAGGAGCCAGTCTGCAGCCTGTGATGTGGTGTCACTGAGGGTTTAAGACTTCAGTTCACATTCAAGGCAGAGGGTTTAGGAGGTAGAGTCACTGTCCCTGTGTGAGTCTGGGGGTTTCTGAACAGAGCGATAAAACAGCTTCAATTCCAAAATAAATGAGATTTGTCAGAATTCAAATAAAAACTGAAAACCTGAGGAGGCAACGTCAACTTCTTTATACGACTTTCCTGATGCAGCCTGGCTCTAAATGACACCAGGAACTGGTGAGTGAAGCTGTTTTTACCCATGAAACTCTGACTTCTACATATTTATCTATTTTTATATTCAATCACAACTCAATGCCATAATTAAAACCCAAAAAGTTTCATGTTTAATTCATTCTCTCTATGTATGGCTTTATTCATTTAACATAATGACTATTTTCTCCTGATATGTGTCTTTTTTCTTCTAATAATAGAGTGTCATTCTCCTGATAAAATGACTTTATTCTCCTAATATGAAGTCTGGATTCTGCTGCATTCATTCTCTTATTGCATGACATTATTCCTCCAATGTAATAACTATAGTCCCCTGATGTATGACTTTATTCTCCTATTAAATTGGCTTTATTCAACCAAAATTGTTACTTTTTCCTCCTAATACTATGGCTTTATTCTCCTTTATTCACTTTCTCTGTAGGGTTTTATTCATTTAACATAATGTAAGTAAGTGAAGTTTATTTATAAAGTGCTTTTCACACAAAAATGACAAAGTGCTGTACATAAAATGGGTGCAATGTCTATTTTCTCCTGATGTATGGGTTTATTTTCCTAATATTAAGGTGTCTTTTTGCACTTTATATTTGTCTTTATTCTTCTAATAAAATGACTTTATTCTCCTAAATATATGATCTCTATGTGTTGCTTTGTTACTATATTATAATAACTATATTCTCCTGATGTATTGCTTTATTCCTTTAGTCAAATGGCTTTATTTTTTAATAATAGTGTCATTCACCACAAGACATTATTCTGATAGTATTATGACTTTATTCTCTTAAATTCATTTTTTTTCTCTTTGTTGCTTCATTCTTTAACATAATGACTATGTTCTCCTGATGTAAGGCTTTATTTTCTTAAAAGTAACACATTATTCTCCCAATATTATGGCTTTAATGCTTTTACTCTCCCCCTAATAATGGATTTATTTTCCTAAATGTATGAATTTATTTCTTTGTTGCTTCATTCCTTTAGCATAATGACTATATTCTCCTGATGTAAGTTTTATTAGGACAATATTTTCCTAATATTTTGGCTTTTTGCACCTCATATTGTGACTTTAATGGCCTTTTATCACTTTAAATACTGCTTTCAGTGTCTCAAGCTCCTCAGGATAGTGGATCAAACATCTACAAGCCCCGCCCACTGACCAATCAGGTCGCTTAGACGATAAGACATAAAAATTCAAGTCTGTTTTTCTATGTTTTGCTATAACACACAGTTTTAAGCATTTATTACATATCATAATGATACTTAATGACCAGATATCGAAAGTTAAATTCCTCTTGAACAAAAATTGCAAAAGAAGTGACGAAAAAGACATTTTCTAACTTGTATCACAAAAATAACATTATAATTGTAATGCACCGAGTACATAAACTGAACCCACATGCACGACCCAGAGACAGACATAAAGGTTCACAGTGTTTATTAAACACTAAGTTCACTGACAGTTCTCTGATAATGAATATGAACAAAATCTTGAGAACACAGAGTCCCGGGTTCTTCTCAGGGTTAGTAAATCGGACCGGAGACGAAAACCCACAGTCCGGATCGGTAAAGCACATCGGGAATCCGACTAGGGAAAAGCAGAGGGAGGTCAGAGGCAGAACCAGGTCATACACGGGCAGGCAGACGGAAAGGCAACAGGACATAAGGATCAGGCTAGCTCACATACCGGTAAACAGGTGATATGGTCGAACACACGTAGAATCATTGGAGGCAGAAGCACAGACAGGGGTTAGGCAAAAAGCAGGAGTCAGGAAAGGCAAACCAGGTCAAACACAGACAGACAGACAGGCAGGCAGGATCCAAAAACACTGGTAAGAATCTCACAAGGAAAATACAAACTGGTGACGAACAGGGGAAAACACAGAGCTTAAATACACAAAAGGGAGGGAAGACAATGACACACAGGTGGAACAAATCAGGGCGGGGACAGGTAATCACACAGGTGACACAGATTAGGGACAGGAAGCAAAGACACCAGACATGACACAAGAGGAGAACTGAACAAAATAAAACAGGAAGTGACAGACAAACACACAAGACAGACAAAACCAGACTAACGTCTGGGGGCAGGCACGACAGTAATGGTAGAACTGAACAGTAACAGTAGAGGCTTTTTCATTGACCCTCAAATTGCACAAATATAACTTGTGCATAAAAATTTGCCAAATGCAAAAATAACAATTTTGCAAAAACTCTTGTATTTTGATGAAAAGTTTTTGTGCCTGCAGGAGTTGTTTTTTCAGGTGTAGCCAAACTGGTATATCCTGCAAAACTGTAATGGAAAGACCTTTTTGTGCAACTAGAGTCACATGAACAAAAACGGTTGTTACAGCAGGAGAAGAAGAAGAGTTTAAAACAAACATGACGTGGTATGTGTGGACACATGAGGAAACCCAATCCTTTTTTAATTCACTAGTACAGGGGTGTCAGACTCTGGTCCTCGAGGGCCGGGCTCCTGTGTAGCGGCTGTACTCGTACGTTGTGAATAACTTGCCAAAACACGATCCTCTCTTTACCCTGCCCTTTATTCTGGCAGAAAACACAATATCAGTCTCACACAGGCAGACAGCACAGCACAACTGCCTTTTACTCTAGTAACAAAGTAAATACAAAGTCAGTAAAATGCATACCTGGCAGAAAAAACAATATCAGTCTCACACTGCCAAGATAAAAAAAAAAAAAAAAATCCAAGTTAACAAACACCACATACCAGTCAGACCATGAACATACATAAAGACCACCGCCATTCAAAAACATGCTCAGCCGACAGGAAGCCAGTCATTACACAGACACAGCGGTACAAAACAATCATTCAAATATGACGTAAAAATAATAAAACAAATGTAAAATAATGACAGGACCAACATATGTGTACTCACCAGGCAGACAGCACAGCCACACTGCCGCTCTGCCCCTGGGGTGCACCAGTTTACAGGGGGGTGGCGTTTAAGGTCCACAAAATAAAACTGTAATTAACACAATTAAACTGTGTGAGATGGCAAGTGGAATCCCAGACTATAAACATGAACTCCGTTACACCTGCATGTCTTACATATTTCCCTCTTCCATCTCACCTGGAAGCCCGTCCATCATCATCAGACTTCTGCAGAGTCTGATGAGGAGCTGATGATGAACTGAAGCAGGTGTGATGGAAGAGGGAAACATCTGAAACATGCAGGATACCGGCCCCCCAGGACTGGAGCTGGACACACCTGTACTACAGGACAGAGTACTACAGAGTATAGAGTACTACAGAGTATAGAGTACTATAGAGTATAGAGTACTACGGAGTATAGAGTACTACGGAGTATAGAGTACTATAGAGTATAGAGTACTACAGAGTATAGAGTACTATAGAGTATAGAGTACTACAGAGTATAGAGTACTATAGAGTATAGAGTACTACAGAGTATAGAGTACTATAGAGTATAGAGTACTACAGAGTATAGAGTACTATAGAGTATAGAGTACTACAGAGTATAGAGTACTATAGAGTATAGAGTACTATAGAGTATACAGTACTATAGAGTATAGAGTACTACAGAGTATACAGTACTATAGAGTATAGAGTACTACAGAGTATACAGTACTATAGAGTATACAGTACTATAGAGTATAGAATACTATAGAGTATACAGTACTATAGAGTATAGAGTACTACAGAGTATACAGTACTATAGAGTATAGCGTACTACAGAGTATAGAGTACTACGGAGTATAGAGTAGTATAGAGTATAGAGTACTATAGAGTATAGAGTACTACAGAGTATAGAGTACTACGGAGTATAGAGTAGTATAGAGTATAGAGTACTATGGAGTATAGAGTACTATAGAGTATAGAGTACTATAGAGTATAGAGTACTACGGAGTATAGAGTACTACAGAGTATAGAGTACTATAGAGTATAGAGTACTACAGAATATAGAGTACTATAGAGTATAGAGTACTATAGAGTATAGAGTACTACAGAGTATAGAGTACTACGGAGTGTAGGGTAGTATAGAGTATAGAGTACTACAGAGTATAGAGTACTACAGAGTATAGAGTATTATACATGAGTAAATCAACATGATATTTATGTTCATCATCATGTTTATGGAATGAGTTTGAGGTGACATTTGGAGTAATGCATGTCACCCACTTCACCAACCTCAGGTGTTCAGACAGAGCCCCCCCCCCCCCCCCCCAGGTCCAGGACTGAACGCAGTAGGAGGTCCTTCCTGACACCTGCTATTGAACTGTTTAATACTGCTGTGCGATCAATTATTATACACTGTGCATACTGTAGGTGTTTTTATAGTATTCTTTTACATGACTGTTATTGTACATATTCTATATTATCTATCTTTTATTCTGTTTGTATCACTTCTTCCTTCCGTCGTTGGTTGTATGTGGGGATGTCTGCTGTGATTGGTCAGTGTGTTGTTTTTTTGTATTGCTGTTGTAACCAAACAATTTCCTGCAAAAAATCAATAAAGTCTATCTATCTATCTATCTATCTATCTATCTATCTATCTATCTATCTATCTATCTATCTATCTATCTATCTATCTATCTATCTATCTATCTATCTATCTATCTATCTATCTATCTATCTATCTATCTATCTAATAAACAAATCACTTCTGTTTTTTTCCACATTTAGTAAAAATCCAATCCAACTTTATTTGTAAAGCCCTTTAAAACAACTGCAGTGGACCAACGTGCTGTACAGAAGAATAAATAAAACCAAAATAGAAGAATAAAATACACAAACAGATTTAAAGACATAGAAACTGTACAAAAAAGAAAAAAAAGTGCTGTACAGAAGAATAAATAAAACCCAAATAAAAGAATAAAATACAAGAACAGATTAAAAAGCCATCCAATTAACAAACAACAAAAATAAATGAATAAATAAACTGATCAATTAGAACAATAAACTACTACCAAATAAAAACAACAGAATAAAGATAGTACCTTCAAACATCTCACATGGTTTCAAAAGCCAAGGAGAAAAGATGGGTTTGAAGAAGGGATTTAAAAAAAAAAAGGGTAAAGTTTTGTGCAGAAAAGAGACTAGTGACGTCTGCAAACGGAGGAAAAGTGCTGAGCTGAGGAAGGTTTCAGGTGTTTGCACAAACTGGCTCTTCTGCGTCCTGCTCTGGGTTGGTCTGGCTGGTTGGTGAGTGCAGTTGTGTGCTACTGTATCGTCTCAGGCTCAGTGTGGACGGCGCTGACAGGAATCGGCTGGGGGTTAAATAGTTCCTCCCCTCATCTGTCGCTTCCTCTCAGCCTCAGCTCCTCCGGGAAGGCGACCGGCGACGATTAATCGAGTTTGTCTCCTCCTCTGCCTCAGCTGTCACACAGATCTCATCACGCTCCGCAGGCTTCCACGCAGATATCTAACACTGTACTACTGACGGACAATATGGCATTACGGACCGCCACGGACCCCCGCAGACGCAAATACAAGACTACAGCAGAGCCCAGAGGGAGGCAAATATTAACAAAGAGAGGCAGGAAGGAGGGTTGGAGTCACACTGAGGGAGGAAAAAAAAACTGATACTACAGGAATAAAGGGGGACGAACACTGGAGTAAAGCAGAATATAGTCATTATGTTAAAGGAATGAAGCAACACATGGAGAAGACAGATTCAGCAGAATAAATCCATTATTATGGGGAGAATAAAACCATTAAAGTCATGATATGAAGTGCAAAAAGCCATAATATTTGGAGAATAATGCTTTATTGTTAAGAAAAAAAAGCATTATATCAGGAGAATATAGTCATTATGTTAAAGGAATGAAGCGACACATACAAGAAATAGATTCAGAAGAATAAATCTATTATTATAGTGAGAATAAAACCATTAACGCCATAATATTAGGAGAATAATGTCTTATGATACAGAAAAAAAGCTTTATATCAGGAGAATATAGTCATTATGTTAAAGGAATGAAGCGACACACATAGAAAACAGATTCAGGAGAATAAATCTATTATTATAGTGAGAATAAAACCATTAAAGTCATAATATTAGGAGAATAATGCGTTATGATACAGAAAAAAAGCTTTATATCAGGAGAATATAGTCATTATGTTAAAGGAATGAAGTGACATATATAGAAAATATTCAGGAGAATAAATCTATTATTATAGTGAAAATAAAACCATTAAAGTCATGATATGAAGCGCAAAAAGCTGTAATATTTGGAGAATAATGCTTTAATATCAGGGGGAAAAAGCCTTAAAACAGGAGAATATAGTCGTTATGTTAAAGGAATGAAGTGACACATATAGAAAATAGGTTCAGGACAATAAATCTATTATTATAGAGAGAATAAAACCATTAAAGTCATAATATTAGGACAATAATGCTTTATTATGAAATGGAAAAACAGCCTTATATTAGGAGAATATAGTCATTATGTTAAAGGAATGAAGTGACACATGGAGAAGACAGATTCAGCAGAATAAATCCATTATTATGGGGAGAATAAAACCATTAAAGTCATGATATGAAGTGCAAAAAGCCATAATATTTGGAGAATAATGCTTTATTGTTAAGATTTTAAAAAAGCCTTATATCAGGAGAATATAGTCATTATGTTAAAGGAATGAAGCAACACATGGAGAAAATAGATTTACAAGAATAAATCCATTATTATAGTTAGAATAAAACCATTAAAGCCATAATATTAGGATAATTATGCCTGATTATTACGGGAAAAAAAGCCTTATATCAGGAAAATAAAGTCATTAAGTTAAAGGAATGAAGCAACACATAAAGAGAATAGATTTACAAGAATAAATCCATTATTATAGCTAGAATACAACCATTAAAGTCATAATATTAGGACAATAATGCTTTATTATGATATAGAAAAAAAGTTTTGTATCAGGAGAATATAGTCATTATGTTAAAGGAATGAAGCGACATATACAGAAAATATTCAGGAGAATAAATCCATTATTTTGGGGAGAATAAAACCATTACAGTCATGATATGAAGTGCAAAAAGCTGTAATATTTGGAGAATAATGCTTTAATATTAGGGGGAAAAAGCCTTAAAACAGGAGATAATAGTCGTTATGTTAAAGGAATGAATCGACACATATAGAAAATAGACTCAGGAGAATAAATCTATTATTACAGTTAGAATAAAACCATTAAAGCCATAATATTAGGAGAATAATGCCTTACGATATAGAAAAACAGCTTTATATCAGGAGAATATAGTCATTATGTTAAAGGAATGAAGCAACACATGGAGAAAATAGATTTACAAGAATAAATCCATTATTATAGTTAGAATAAAACCATTAGAGTCATAATATTAGGAGAATAATGCCTTATTATTAAGAAAAGACACCTTATATCAGGAGAATATAGTCATTATGTTAAAGGAATGAAGCAACACATATAGAAAATAGATTCAGGAGAATAAATCCATTATTATGGGGAGAATAAAACCATTAAAGTCATGATATGAAGTGACAAAAAGCCATAATATTTGGAGAATAATGCTTTAATATTAAGAAAAAAAGCCCTATATCAGGAGAATATAGTCATTATGTTAAAGGAATGAATCGACACATATAGAAAATAGATTCAGGAGAATAAATCTATTATTACAGTTAGAATAAAACCATTAACGCCATAATATTAGGAGAATAATGCCTTACGATATAGAAAAACAGCTTTATATCAGGAGAATAAAGTCATTATGTTAAAGAATGAAGCGACACGTGGAGAAAATAGATTTACAAGAATAAATCCATTTTTACAGTTAGAATAAAACCATTAGAGCCATAATATTAGGAGAATAATGCTTTATTATGATATAGAAAAAAAGCCTTACATCAGGAGAAGTGAGAGAAGTGATACATATAGAAAACAGATTCAGCAGAATAAATCCATGATTATAGTTAGAATATAACCATTACAGTCATGATATGAAGTGCAAAAAGCTGTAATAGTTGTAGAATAATGCTTTAATATTAGGGGGAAAAAGCCTTAAAACATGAGAATATAGTCATTAAGTTAAAGGAATGAAGTGACACATATAGAAAACAGATTCAGGAGAATTAAGCCTCAATAACTGGAGAATAAAGTCATGTTTTCAGGAGAATGAAAGCTTAATATTAGGGGAAAAAATACATAGATCAGGAGAAAATAGTCATTATGTTAAAGGAATGAAGCAACACAGAAGAAAGAAATTCAGGAGAATAATTTTATTATTAAGTCATAATGTGAGTTGCAAAAAGCCATAATATTAGGAGAATAATGTCTTATTATTAGGAAAATAAAGGCGTACATCAGGAGAACATAGCCGTTATATTCACGGAATAAAGCAACAGAGAAAATGAATTCAAGAGAATAAAGTCATAACACTATGAGAACAATGTCTTCTGGAGAATGACACCTTATTATTAAGAAAATAAAGTCCTTTTATACAGAATAAAGATATAAAATGAAGGTGTTTTTTTTTTTTTAAATCCTATTATCTCGGTTTTCTATTCATTTTTGTTCCTTTTATCCACTGTCATTGATCCAACTCCATGGGTTTTATTGGTGAATCAGTGTTGTAGAAGATGACGGTGTTTCCATGGTAACTACGGAGCCACTGAACGTCCAAATGAGTCATATCTGATGACCACGAAGAGAAGAAGAACTGCATTTACACCAGTTATTGACATGGACTGAAAGGATTAATGGATCGACAGGTATGAAACACTTTAGATCAGTAGATGGTTCTGGTTAAAGGTGGACGTTTGTGAAATGGGCCGAGTACGTAAACTGAAGCCACATGCACGACCCAGAGACGGACGTAAAAGTTCACAGTGTTTATTGAACACTAAGTTCACTGACAGTTTTCTGATAATGAATATGAACAAAATCTTGAGAACAGAGTCCTGGGTTCTTCTCAGGGTTAGTAACTTGGACCGGAGACAAAAACCCACAGTCCGGATCGGTAAAGCACGTTGGGAATCCGACTAGGGAAAAGCAGAGGGAGGTCAGAGGCAGAACCAGGTCATACACGGGCAGGCAGACGGAAAGGCAACAGGACATAAGGATCAGGCTAGCTCATGTACCGGTAAACAGGCGATATGGTCGAACACACGTTGAGTCAGTTGGAGGCAGAAGCACAGACAGGGGTTAGGCAAACAGGCAAAAACAGAGACGGCAGACCAGGTCAAACACAGACAGACAGGAGCCAAAAACACTGGTAAGTATCTCACAAGGAAAATACAAACTGGTGACGAACAGGGGAAAACACAGAGCTTAAATACACAAAAGGGAGGGAAGACAATGACACACAGGTGGAACAAATCAGGGCGGGGACAGGTAATCACACAGGTGACACAGATTAGGGACAGGAAGCAAAGACACCAGACATGACACAAGAGGAGAACTGAACAAAATAAAACAGGAAGTGACAGACAAACACACAAGACAGACAAAACCAGACCAACGTCTGGGGGCAGGCACGACAGTCTGGGTCTTTAAGGGTCAAATACCTTCATCTGTTTGAAGAACTCCCATTATAACAGGTCGAGATTTCTTTACGTTGTTTTTGCAATAAAAGTGTGAGAAAATGTCTTTTTTTTTGCCAATTCTTTTGCACCTTTTTCAGAAGGAACTTAACCTTATTATTATTATTATTATGAGTAATAAATGCTTTTTTTAAAAAAAAAAATCACATTTATTATGAAAAACAACTGTAAATGTTCATAAAGAAACTTTATAAGATTATAGAAATAAGCATTCAACTATTTTCCATGTGTTCAAACATTTGAGTTTGTCTAGATCAGGGATGTCAAACATGTGGCCTGGGGGCCAAAACCGGTCCGCCAAAGGTTCCAGTCCAGCCCGCAGCATGAATTTGCAACATGGAAAAATTACATTGAAAATATTTACACTTACAGACTATTCTCACAATAAAATATGCATCACCTGAAATGTTTTAAGAAAAAAAAAGTTCACTTTTAACAAAATAATAGATTCACTGCAATCTGTAAATTATGTCAATAATAAGCAGAGACAGAATATTCTTGACATTGTACTTATTTTTCTTAATAAATGTCAGGTTTACATGGTAGTTCAGGTTATCGATAGTTTCACACTGCAATTTGAAAAGATGACAAACTGCATTTTACACTAATTATTGACATGGATTGGTAGGATCAATGGATCAAAAATGATGAAACAGTTTAGTTCAGTTGATGCTTTTTAGGTCTTTGAACAAACAAAAGGAACAAGAGGAAAACTGAAAAACTGAAAATATACTTAAAAGAAAGTATGAATAGTGCTAATGAAGTACTCTAAGTATGTGTGCATGTGTGGATGCTCACGCCGTCGTACGGACACGCTGGTGCTTGTGTTCAGACGCTGCAGGTGTCGTCAGTTTCAGGTGTAATCAGAGCTCCTGTCATTAGCACCGTCATTATGCATCCTGTATATGAGCTCATTTAAGATGGATTTAATTCAAGTGAAATTAAGTGATTCCTCATTTACCCTGTCGACTCTGAGGAGCCTCTGGAGGGCCCTGAACCGCTTTGAGAAGCCGCCGATGTAATCAGAACCTCAGATGACGAATTAGTTCATTAATCAGTCGACAGAAGGTCACATGACAAACTGGACTCCGCCCCCAGACGCTGGAATACCTGTCATATAACACCAAGTCTGACAGTGTGTCCACGTGTTGACGGTGACGGTGAACGCTTCAGCAGCAATTTATGGTGATCATTTAGAGCCAAAAGTCGCCATAAAGCCGTAATCAATGGTCATAAAAACTAAAATCAGCGCGCATAAAAACCATCATCAAAAACCATCATGTAAAAAATGGCGGACAAAAGCGTTAAGTTAAAAGGATATTGTCATCTTTCAAATTATGGAGTGTGTTTCCTATATTAGTGACATTTGTTGTAAATTCTGTTTTCTTTGGTGTGTGTTAGTGTTTGTGTACATGTAGATCGTAAACGTCTGTTGGACTTTCAGCTGTGAACCTGCAGTTGGCTAGTTTGACTTGTCCAGAGCAATCAACATAATGAAAAAATAATATATATTTAATCAACAAAATAATAAGAAACATGAACAAAATAAGTGAAAACTTTTAATCTTTTTTTTTTTTTTTTTTTTAACTTTTTTTAACAAAACTTTTTGCTTATTTTTCACAGTTTTTATTCCTTTTTGTTCCTTTTCTCCACTGTCACTGATCTAACTCCATGGGTTTTAATGGTGAGTCAATGCTGTAGAAGATTTATTGATAGGATTAGTGGATCAATAGGTATTAACCCTGTGTTGGTCCTTCTGAACAACCCCCTCATAAATGTTTTTTCACATATAAATTTTCATGTATGAGTTTCAAATTTGTATCGTATTTGATACATCGGGTCTCAATGCTCAAAAATTATTATTTCTGAACAAACAAAAACATAAACACAAACATGTCTAATAAATAGTTAATTCTTTTTCTAAATGGTCCCAGTTCTTCCTCCTTCCTCACTAATGTCAGTCTTGTCGTGTCACTAAAGGCCTCTGGTGAATGAACTCCTCCCCCTGGTGGATTATCTGTGTATTACACGGATCTAATTGTAAACATCAGGTTTTTCAAGAAAAAAAAAATCCCACTGATCATGTACAGGGCTTCAAAACTCATGGATCAAAAATAATATCAAATATGTTTGTTTTGTTTTTGTTCTTTTTAGTTTTTATTCATATCTGGTAAGAAATGTTATAAATGGGTATTATCAG